>NC_041388.1:146553007-146555316 GCF_002162155.2 Triticum dicoccoides | reverse complement strand
CGCCGCCCTCCTCCGCTCGCCGGCATCGCTCCTCGCCCCGCCGCCTCAACGTCGCCGGCGCCGCCCTCCTCCGCTCGTCGGCGCCGGTCCGGCCACCGCCACCATCGTCTTCTTCTTTGTTCCAGCAAGCCCGCCGCCGCGCTGCTACAGTACACATCGGGCCGATCTGGATCTGGAATTTGCACCTCGGTTGACTTTCCCCCGAAACCCTAATTCTAGATTTTTTTTGCATACTTTGGCATGTCGTAACTCTGCATCCGTAGCTCCGATTTTTGCGTGTAGCATATAAAAATGTTCGCCTCGACGAGTACATCATTTCATATCATTGCATCATTTTCATTTGAGCTCATCTTGATGCCCGAAATGCTGTTGGAAGAGGGCTATGTGGTGAATTTGTCAGATATGTTTCATCAAATAGATATTTGTCATTTTTGCCATGTTTAATGTGTGCATGCTATGCTCCTGAGCTCTACATGTGTTTTGTTATATGACATGCCATCTTTACAGAGGTGCTTGCCATGTATTTTTGTGATCTATGTGGTGACTATCACAAGCTTGCAAAGTAGCGTAATCGGTAATGCTGATTCCAGGGACTTAGAATTTCACTAAGTCCTTGTCTTGATTTTGTCGTTATGCCATATGTTCATGTTGTTTCCTAGTGATCCGCGCCTCTTTTGAGGATGATTAGTAAGTATTATTTTTTAGCATTGTGGTTCTCTATCCATCCATGTCCTTGTTTTCAATTATAGAGCAGCCTAGCTTGAGTCAATCGAGCTCTACTTTTGCTATATCGTGAATCCTGGGAGATTGTTGACATGTTTAGCGATTTTGCCGAGGATGTTGCTATTGATCCGTTCATGCTATGTTGTTGTTCTTGTCATGTCTAGCTTCTATGCTATGTATTCTTGATGGGTGTATGATTATTTTGTCATGTCATGCTCTTTAGTGAGTGAATCGAGCTCGTAAACATGCCTACTCGTTAACTGATTTGCATGCTCTAGTTTTTTCACTAAGTCTGAGATCTGTTTATGTTTTTGCCATGTTCACATGCTTGCAATTGTATTTTCTGATCCCTTTTGGCTCAAGGTCACTAAGGGACTTTTGTTAAGTGCTTTGAGTAGCTTCATGCCATGCCTTGCTTTGCCATGTTAAGTTCCTTTAGCTTGTAGTTTTCATGCTCTAAAGTGTGCTTCCTGATGATAAATTCCAGACTTGTGTTAATTTCACTAAGTCTGAAACCTGTTATCATTTGCACTTTTTCCATGCTTGTTTGAACCTGTTAATGGATGAATTAGCCATAGCTCAGTGTTCATCTTTTGTCAAGCTTCATGAGTGGATCCCTGCCATGTATTTTGTTGTCATGTTTGAGTGTTGTAGCTTATTTATCTTGATGCATTTAGATGGCTACTTGCTGTTTATCGCAGGCCGGTGTCATATTTGTTTTGCTTGCCATTTCCAAACCGTGCCTCCATTTCCGGTGATCTTTATATTGATTTCAACCGAAATTACCTCACCTTTCTAGTGGCGCTCTTGGATTTCCAAGTTGAGGCCAGGTTCAATCATTCCTTGTCAAATCTTGCATATGCATCGCATACTGCATCCCGCATATCATACCATGTTTGCATCATGTTGTTTGAGCATTGCACGTGGTTGATTGTGTTCCGTTTTCTTGTTGTTCTTGTTTGGGTAGAGCCGGGAGACGAGTTCGTGAATGAGGAGCCCGTTGAGTTTGCTTACGAGGATCAAGTCAACTCTGACAACTTTGCAGGCAAGATGATCATAGCCTCAAAATCACTTCTATCTTTGCTTGCTAGATGCTCGCTCTTTTGCTATGCCTATGCTACGATACCTACCACTTTCTTATCATGCCTCCCAAATTGCCATGTCAAACCTCTAACCCACCAAGTTCTAGCAAATCGTTGATTGTCTATGTTACCGCTTTGCTCAGCCCCTCTTATAGCGTTGCTAGTTGCAGGTGAAGATTGGAGATCGTTCCTTGTTGGAACATTGTTTATTGTTGGGATATCACCTTATTATCTTGTTATCTTAATGCACCTATATACTTGGTAAAGGATGGAAGGATCGGCCTTTTGCCTAGTGTTTTGTTCCACTCTTGCCGCCCTAGTTTCCGTCATATCGGTGTTATGTTCCCGGATTTTGCGTTCCTTACGCGGTTGGGTTATAATGGGAACCCCTTGACAGTTCGCCTTGAATAAAACTCCTCTAGCAATGCCCAACCTTGATTTTACCATTTGCCACCTAGCCTCTTTTTCCCTTGGGTTTCCGGAGCCCAAGGGTCATCTTTATTT
>NC_041388.1:146549740-146552845 GCF_002162155.2 Triticum dicoccoides | reverse complement strand
TCGGGGAAACTCGAGGTTTGGTTTTAGTTATATGGAGAGCTCATCTGAGTGTGCCCTGAGAACGAGATATGTGCAGCTCCTATCGGGATTTGTCGGCACATTCGGGCGGTGTTGTTGGACTTGTTTTACCATTGTCGAGGATGTCTTGTAACCGGGATTCCGAGCCTGATCGGGTCTTCCCGCTAGAAGGAATATCCTTTGTTGACCGTGAGAGCTTGTGATGGGCTAAGTTGGGACTCCCCTGCAGGGATTTGAACTTTCGAAAGCCGTGCCCGCGGTTATAGGCAGATGGGAATTTGTTAATGTCTGGTTGTAGATAACATGAAACTTAATTTAATTAAAATGAATCAACCACGTGTGTAACCGTGATGGTCTCTTCTCGGCAGAGACCGGGAAGTGAACATGGTGTTGGAGTAATGCTTGACGTAGGTTGTTCTAGGATCACTTCTTGATCATAGTTGTTCGATCATGCTTTTGCCTCCTCTTCTCGCTCTCATTTGCGTATGTTAGCCACCATATATGCTAGTCGCTTGCTGCAGCTCCACATCATACCTTGCCTTACCTAAAAGGTTAAATAGTCTTGATTGCGAGGGTGCGAGATTGCTGAGTCCCCGTGACTCACAGTTTACTTCCAAAACCAGATGCAGGGACCGATGATACCGTTCCAGATGATGCGCTTGAGCTCAAGTGGGAGTTCGATGAAGACTCTCGTCGTTACTATGTGTCTTTCCCAGATGATCAGTAGCGGTGCCCAGTTGGGGCGATCGGGGACTTTGTCGCATGTGGGGCTTGATCTTTATTTTGGTACCGTAGTCGGACCATGAGTGTATTGGATGATTGTAATGTTATTCATGTATTTGTGTGACGTGGCGAGTGTAAGCCAACTATGTATCATTTCCCCTTTTATCTATTTACATGGGTTGTTGTGAAGATTACCTTACTTGAGACATTGCTTTCAATGCGGTTATGCCTCTAAGTCGTGCTTCGACACGTAGGAGATATAGCCACATCGAGGGCGTTACAAGTGATCATCATTATTAGAGCATTGTCCCAGTGAGGAAAGGATGATGGAGACTATGATTCCCCCACAAGTCGGGATGAGACTCCGGACGAAAATAAAAAAAGAAAGAAAAGAGGCCATAAAAAAGAGAAAAGGCCCAAATAAAAAAAGAAAAATATGAGAGAAAAAGATAGAAGGGACAATGTTACTATCCTTTTACCACACTTGTGCTTCAAAGTAGCACCATGATCTTCATAGTAGAGAGTCTCTCATGTTATCACTTCCATATACTAGTGGGAATCTTTCATTATAGAACTTGGCTTGTCTATTCCAATATGGGCTTCCTCAAAATGCCCTAGGTCTTCATGAGCAAGCAAGTTGGATGCACACCCACTTAGTTTCTTTTTGAGTTTTCGTATGCTTATAGCTCTAGTGCATTCGTTGCATGGCAATCCCTACTCACTCACATTGATATCTATTGATGGGCATCTCCATAGCCCGTTGATACGCCTAGTTGATGTGAGACTATCTTCTCCCTTTTTGTCTTCTCCACAACCACCATTCTATTCCACCTATAGTGCTATATCCATGGCTCACGCTCATGTATTGCGTGAAGATTGAAAAAGTTTTGAGAATGTCAAAAGTATGAAACAATTGCTTGGCTTGTCATCGGGGTTGTGCATGATTTATATATTTTGTGTGGTGAAGATAGAGCATAGCCAGACTATATGATTTTGTTGGGATAACTTTCTTTAGCCATGTTATTTTGAGAAGACATAATTGCTTTGTTAGTATGCTTGAAGTATTATTATTTTTATGTCAATAGGAACTTTTGTCTTGAATCTTTCGGATCTGAATATTCATACCACAATTAAGAAGAATTACATTAAAATTATGCCAAGTAGCACTCCGCATCAAAAAATCTGTTTTTATCATTTACCTACTCGAGGACGAGCAGGAATTAAGCTTGGGGATGCTTGATACGTCTCCAACGTATCTATAATTTTTGATTGCTCCATGCTATATTATCTACTATTTTGGACATTATTGGGCTTTATTATCCACTTTTATATTATTTTTGGGACTAACCTATTAACCGGAGGCCTAGCCCAGAATTGCTGTTTTTTTCCCTGTTTTAGGGTTTCGAAGAAAAGGAATATCAAATGGAGTCCAAACGGAATGAAACCTTCAGGAACGTGATTTTCTCAACGAATAAAACTAGAGAGACTTGGACCCTACGTCAAGAAAAGAAACACGAGGCCACGAGCCGGAGGGGGCATCGATCACGGAGGGCTCCTACATCAACACCATAGCCTCTCTGATGAAGTGTGAGTAGTTTACCTCAGACCCGCGGGTCCATAGTTAGTAGCTAGATGGCTTCTTCTCTCTTTTTGGATCTCAATACAACGTTCTCCCCCTCTCTTGTGGAGAACTATTCGATGTAATCTTCATTTTGCGGTGTGTTTGTTGAGACCGATGAATTGTGGGTTTATGATCAAGTCTATCTATGAATAATATTTGAATCTTCTCTGAATTCTTTTATGTATGATTGGTTATCTTTGCAAGTCTCTTCGAATTATCAGTTTGGTTTGGCCTACTAGATTGATCTTTCTTGGAATGGGAGAAGTGCTTAGCTTTGGGTTCAATCTTGCGGTGCTTGATCCTAGTGACAGAAAGGGAAACGTCGGGGGATCTACGAGGAGGTCACGAGGCAGGGGGGCTCCCACCCCCCTGGGCGCGCCCTCCACCCTCGTGAGCCCCTCGTGCCCCCCCTGATGTACTTCTTCTGCCTATATATCTCCATATACCCTAAAAACATCTGTAAGCACAATAGATTTGGAGTTCCGCCGCCAGAAGCCTCCGTAGCCACCGAAAGCCAATCTAGACCCGTTCCGGCACCCTGCCGGAGGGGGCAATCCTTCTCCGGTGTCCATCTTCATCATCCTGGTGCTCTCCATGACAAGGAGGGAGTAGTTCTCCCTTGGGGCTGAGGATATGTACCAGTAGCTATGTGTTTGATCTCTCTCTCTCTCTCGTGTTCTTGAGGTGATACAATCTTGATGTATCGCGAGCTTTGATATTATAGTTGGATCCTATGATGTTTC
>NC_041388.1:146538206-146549501 GCF_002162155.2 Triticum dicoccoides | reverse complement strand
TTTCCCCTTTGAAGTTATCTTATCGGATTGAGTCTTTAAAGATTTGAGAACACTTGATGTATGTCTTGCCGTGCGTATCTATGGTGACAATGGGATACCACATGATTCACTTGATGTATGTTTTGGTGATCAACTTGCGGGTTCCGCCCATGAACCTATGCATAGTGGTTGGCACATGTTTTCGTCGTGATTCTCCGATAGAAACTTTGGGGCACTCTTTGAGGTCCTTTGTGTTGGTTGAATAGATGAATCTGAGATTGTGTGATGCATATCGTATAATCATACCCACGGATACTTGAGGGGACATTGGAGTATCTAGGGTACATTAGGGTTTTGGTTGATGTGTGTTTTAAGGTGTTATTCTAGTACGAACTCTAGGGCTGTTTGTGACACTTATAGGAATAGCCCAACGGATTGATTGGAAAGAATAACTTTGAGGTGGTTTCGTACCCTACCATAATCTCTTCGTTCGTTCTCCGCTATTAGTGACTTTGGAGTGACTCTTTGTTGCATGTTGAGGGATAGTTATGTGATCCAATTATGTTAGTATTGTAGAGGGAACTTACACTAGCGAAAGTATGAACCCTAGGCCTTGTTTCCTATCATTGCAATACCGTTTACGCTCACTTTTATCATTCGTTACCTTGCTGTTTTTATTATTTCAGATTACAAATACCTTTATCTACTATCCATATACCACTTGTATCACCATCTCTTCGCCGAACTAGTGCACCTATACAATTTACCATTGTATTGGGTGTGTTGGGGACACAAGAGACTCTTTGCTATTTGGTTGCAGGGTTGCTTGAGAGAGACCATCTTCATCCTACGCCTCCCACAAATTGATAACCCTTAGGTCATCCACTTGAGGGAAATTTCCTACTGTCCTACAAACCTCTGCACTTGGAGGCCCAACAACGTCTACAAGAAGAAGGTTGTGTAGTAGACATCAGTGTGCGGAATTGTCCTAGGAAACTGTTAACAAGACCGATAGTCGTCATTGCAATTCCATATGAGGGAGAGGCATAAGCTAACATACTTTCTCTTCTTGGATCATATGCACTTATGATTGGAACTCTAGCAAGCATCCGCAACTACTAAAGATCATTAAGGTAAAACCCAACCATAGCATTAAAGCATCAAGTCCCCTTTATCCCATACGCAATGCTACCTCTTGAGCACTACGTTCGTTTTCCCTTGAAGAGGAGAGGATGATGCAGCAAAGTAGCGTAAGTATTTCCCTCAGTTTTTGAGAACCAAGGTATCAATCAGTAGGAGGCCACACGCAAGTCCCTCGTACCTACACAAACAAATAAGAACCTCGCAACCAACGCGATGAAGGGGTTGTCAAGCCCGTCATGGTCACTTACGAGAGTGAGATCTGATAGAGATAATAATAACAAGATAAATATTTTTGGTGTTTTTATGATATAGGTTGAAAGTAAAGATTGCGAAATAAAATAGATTGGAAACTTATATGATGGAAAATAGACCCCGGGGCCATAGGTTTCACTAGTGGCTTCTCTCAAGATAGCATAAGTATTACGGTGGGTGAACAAATTACTGTCGAGCAATTGATAGAAAAGCGAATAATTATGAGAATATCTAGGCATGATCATGTATATAGGCATCACGTCCGTGACAAGTAGACCGACTCCTGCCTGCATCTACTACTATTACTCCACACATCGACCGCTATCCAGTATGCATCTAGAGTATTAAGTTCATAAGAACAGAGTACCGCATTAGGTAAGATGACATGATGTAGAGGGATAAACTCAAGCAATATGATATAAACCCCATCTTTTTATCCTTGATGGCAACAATATAATACGTGTCGTTTCCATTTCTATCACTGGGATCGAGCACCGCAAGATTGAACCCAAAGCTAAGCACTTCTCCCATGGCAAGAAAGATCAATCTAGTAGGCCAAACCAAACTAATAATTTGAAGAGACTTGCAAAGATAACCAATCATGCATAAAAGATTTCAGAGAAGAATCAAATATTGTTCATAGATAGACTTGATCATAAACCCACAATTCATCGGATCTCGACAAGCACACCGCAAAAAGAGTTACATCGAATAGATCTCTAAGAAGATCGAGGAGAACTTTGTATTGAGATTCAAAGAGAGAGAAGAAGCCATCAAGCTAATAACTATGGACCCGAAGGTCTGAAGTAAACTACTCACACATCATGGGAGGGGCCATGGAGTTGATGTAGAGGCCCTCCGTGATCGTTGCCCCCTCCAGCGGAGCTCTGGAAAAGGCCCCAAGATGGGATCTCTTGGGCACAGAAGGTTGCGGCGGTGGAAATAGGGTTTCGTGGTGCTCCCCCGATGTTTTCAGGGTATATGAGTATATATAGGAGGAAGAAGTAGGTCGGTTGAGCCACAGGGGCCCACGAGGGGGAGGGCGCGCCCAGGGGGGTAGGCGCGCCCCCTGCCTCGTGGACTCCTCATTCGTTTCTAGACGTCCACTGCAAGTCCTCTGGATCACGTTTGTTTCAAAAATCACTTTCCTGAAGGTTTCATTCTGTTTGGATTCCGTTTGATATTCCTTTTCTACGGAACACTAAAATAGGCAAAAAAACAGCAATTTGCACTGGGCCTTGGGTTAATAGGTTAGTCCCAAAAATAATATAAAATTGTAAAATAAAGCCCATTAACATCCAAAACAGATAATATAATAACATGGAACAATAAAAAATTATAGATATGTTGGAGACGTATCAAGCATCCCCAAGCTTAATTCCTGCTCGTCCCCGAGTAGGTAGATGATGAAAACATAATTTTTGATGTGGAATGCTACCTAACATAATTCTCAATGTAATTCTCTTTTATTGTGGCATGAATATTCAGATCCAAAAGATTCAAGACAAAAGTTTAATATTGACATAAAAATAATAATTCTTCAAGCATACTAACTAAGCAATTATGTCTTCTCAAAATAACATGGCAAAAGAATGTTCATCCCTAAAAAATCATATAGTTTGGTCATGCTCCATTTTCGTCACACAAGAATGCTCTCATCATGCACAACCCCGACGACAAGCCAAGCAATTGTTTCACACTTTAGTAATCTCAAACTTTTTTCAACTTTCACGCAATACATGAGCGTGAGCCATGGATATAACACTATGGGTGGAATAGAATATGATGATGGGGGTTATGTGGAGAAGACAAAAAAGGAGAAAGTCTCACATCAACGTGGCTAATCAATGGGCTAGGGAGATACCCATCAATTGATGTCAATGCAAGGTGTAGGGATTGCCATGCAACGGATGCAATAGAACTATAAACATATGAAAGCTCAATAAAAGAAACTAAGTGGGTGTGCATCCAACTTGCTTGGTCACGAAGACCTAGGGCATTTGAGGAAGCCCATTATTGGAATATACAAGACAAGTTCTATAATGAAAAATTCCCAATAGTATATGAAAGTGACAAAACAAGAGACTCTCTATCATAAAGATCATGGTGCTACTTTGAAGCACAAGTGTGGAAAAAAGGATAGTAGCATTGCCCCTTTTTTTTGGGCCTTCCTTTTTTTATTTGGCCTTTCTTTTCTTTTTTGGGACAATGCTCTATTAATGATGATCATCAAACTTCTATTTATTTACAACTCAGTGATTACAACTCGATACTAGAACAAAGTATGAATCTATATGAATGCCTCCGACGGTGTACCGAGAAGGGCAATGAATCAAGAGTGACATGTATGAAAAATTAGGAACGGTGGCTTTGCCACAAATACGATGTCAACTACATGATCATGCAAGGCAATATGACAATGATGATGTGTGTCATGATAAATGGAATGGTGGAAAGTTGCATGGCAATATATCTCGGAATGGCGATGGAAATGCCATAATAGGTAGGTATGGTGGCTGTTTTGAGGAAGATATAAGGAGGTTTATGGGTGACAGAGCGTATCATATCACGGGGTTTGGATGCACCGGTGAAGTTTGCACCAACTCTCAAGGTGAGAAAGGGCAATGCATGGTACCGAAGAGGCTAGCAATGATGGAAGGGTGAGAGTGCGTATAATCCATGGAATCAACATTAGTCATAAAGAACTCACATACTTATTGCAAAAATCTACAAGTCATCAAAAACCAAGCATGACACACATGCTCCTAGGGGGATAGATTGGTAGGAAAAGACCATCGCTCTTCCCCGACCGCCACTCATAAGGAAGACAATCAAATAACACCACATGTTTCAAATTTGTTACAAAACAGTCACCATACGTGCATGCTATGGGACTTGCAAACTTCAACGCAAGTATTTCTCAAATTCACAACTACTCAACTAGCACACTCTAATATTACCACCTTTATATCTCAAAACAATTATCAAGTATCAAACTTCTCCTAGTACTCAATGCACTTTTTATGAAAGTTTTTATTATACCGATCTTGGAGGCCTATCATATTAGGACTAAATTCATAACCAAAGCAAATTACCATGCTGTTCTAAGGGACTCTCAAAATAATATAAGTGAATCATGAGAGATCAATAATTTCTATAAAATAAAACCACCACCGCGCTCTAAAAGATATAAGCGAAGCACTAGAGCAAAATTATCTAGCTCAAAAGGTATAAGTGAAGCACATAGAGTATTCTAATAAATTCCAATTCATGTGTGTCTCTCCCAAAAGGTGTGTAAAGCAAGGATGACTGTGGTAAAACTAAAAATCAAAGACTCAAATCATACAAGATGCTCCAAGCAAAACACATATCATGCGGTGAATAAAAATATAGCTCCAAGTAAAGTTACCGATGGACGAAGACGAAAGAGAGGATGCCTTCCGGGGCATCCCCAAGCTTAGGCTTTTGGTTGTCCTTGTATTTTATCTTGGGGTGCCTTGGTAATCACCAAGCTTAGGCTCTTGCCACTCCTTGTTCCATAATCCATCAAATCTTTACCCAAAACTTGAAAACTTCACAACACAAAACTTAAACAGAAAATCTCATGAGCTCCGTTAGTAAAAGAAAACAAACCACCACTTCAAGGTACTGTAATGAACTCATTCTTTATTTATATTGCTGTTAAACCTACTGTATTCCAACTTTTCTATGATTCATAAACTCTATTACTAGCCATAGAATCATCAAAATAAGCAAACAATACGCGAAAAACAGAATCTGTCAAAAAACAGAACAGTCTGTCGTAATCTATAGGTTTCAAATACTTATTGAACCCCAAAAATTATAAAATACATTTCTGGACGTGATTAATTTATCTATTAATCATATGAAAAAAGAATTAACTAAATATCACTCTCCAGTAAAAAATGGCAGCAAATCTCGTGAGCGCTAAAGTTTCTGTTTTTTACAGCAAGATCGCAAAGACTTTCCCCAAGTCTTCCCAAAGGTTCTACTTGGCACAACCACTAATTAAAAGAATAAAACCACATATAAACAGAGGCTAGATTAATTATTTATTACTAAACATAACCAATAATCAAGAAATAAAAATAAAATTGGGTTGCCTCCCAACAAGCGTTATCGTTTAACGCCCCTAGCTAGGCATAAAAGCAAGGATAGATCTAGGTATTATCATCTTTGGTATGCAATCCATAAGTGGCCCTCATAATAGATTCATAAGGTAATTTAATTTTCTTTCTAGGAAAGTGTTCCATGCCCTTCCTTAACGGAAATTGGAATCTAATATTCCCTTCTTTCATATCAATAATTGCACCAATCGTTCTAAGGAAAGGTCTACCAAGAATAATAGGACATGAAGTATTGCAATCAATATCAAGAACAATGAAATCTACAAGCACATAATTCCTATTAGCAACAATAATAACATCATTAATTCTTCCCATAGGTTTCTTAATGGTGGAATCTACAAGATGCAAGTTTAAAGAACAATCATCAAATTCACGGAAACCTAGCGATTCACATAAAGTTTTAGGAATCGTGGAAACACTAGCACCCAAATCACATAAAGCAAAGCATTCATGATCTTTAATTTTAATTTTAATAGTAGGTTCCCACTCATCATGAAGTTTTCTAGGGATAGAAACTTCCAATTCAAGCTTTACTTCATAAGATTGCATTAAAGCATCAACGATATGTTTAGTAAAAGCTTTATTTTGACTATAAGCATGCGGAGAATTTAGCACGGATTGCAACAAGGAAATACAATCTATAAAATAGCAATTATCTTAATTAAATTCCTTTAAATCCAAGATAGTGGGTTCATTACTATGTAAAGTTTTGAGCTCTACAATCCCACTTTTATTTTTGCATCAAGATCTAAAAACTCCGAATCATTGGGACGCCTTCTAACTAAAGTTGACTCATATCCAGTCCCATCATTATCAAGATTAAAATTTCAAAAGAAAGATTTAATAGGGGACACATCAATAACTTTTAGATCTTCATCATTATTATCATGTAAACTAGAAGAACACGCTTTCACAAAGCAATCTTTTTTAGCACGCATCCTAGCGGTTCTTTCTTTGCACTCATCAATGGAAATTCTCATAGCTTTGAGAGACTCATTGATATCATGCTTAGGTGGAATAGATCTAAGTTTCAAAGAATCAACATCAACAGAAATTCTATCCATGTTCCTAGCCAACTCATCAATCGTAGGCAATTTTTCTTCAATCAAAGCATTGAAACTCTTCTGTGAACTAATGAATTCTTTAATATTAGATTCAAAATCATAGGGCATCTTATTATAATTTCCATAGGAATTGTTGTAGGAATTACCATAATCATTACATGAATTACTAGGAAACAGCCTAGGATTAAAATTACCTCTATACGCGTTATTACCAAAATTGTTCCTACCAACAAAATTCACATCCATAGATTCATTATTATTCTCAATCAAGGTAGACAAAGGCATATCATTAGGATCAGAAGAAACACTCTTATTAGCAAACAATTTCAAAAGCTCATCCATCTTTCCACTCAAAACATTGATTTCTTCTATAGCATGCACCTTTTTATTAGTAGATCTTTCAGTGTGCCATTGAGAATAATTAACCATAATATTATCTAGGAGTTTGGTAGCTTCTCCTAAAGTGATTTCCATAAAAGAGCCTCCCGTGACCGAATCTAAAAGATTCCTAGAAGCAAAGTTCAATCCGACATAAATTTTTTGTATAATCATCCAAAGATTCAAACCATGTGTAGGGCAATTACGTATCATTAATTTCATCCTCTCCCAAGCTTGTGCAACATGTTCATGATCAAGTTGTTTAAAATTCATAATATCGTTTCTAAGAGTGATGATCTTAGTGGGAGGAAAATACTTAGAGATAAAAGCATCTTTGCACTTATTCCATGAGTCGATACTATTTTTAGGCAAAGATGAAAACCAAGTTTATCACGATCTCTAAGAGAAAATGGGAATAGCTTCAGTTTAACAATATCATTATCCACATCTTTCTTCTTTTGCATATCACACAAATCAACAAAGTTGTTTAGATGGGTAGCGGCATCTTCACTACGAAGGCCGGAAAATGGATATTTCAAGACAAGATTCAGCAAAGCAACATTAATTTCACAAGATTGAGCATTGGTAAGAGGAGCAATCAGAGTGCTAATAAAATCATTATTGTTGGTATTGGAAAAATCACACAATTTAGTATTATCTTGAGCCATCGACAAGCAAGCAATCCAACACACAAGCAAAAAGAGGCGAACTGGAGAAGAGAAGGGGAACATAAAAAGAGGGCGAATAAAACTGTAACGCCCACGATGCAGCTATATCTCCCACGTGTCGAAGCACGACTTAGAGACATAACCGCATTGTAAGGAATGTTGCAAGTGAGGTAATGTTCACAACAACCCATGTAATGAATAAGGGAAAAGGGACGCATAGTTGGCTTACAATCGCCACGTCACACAATGCATAAATATCATTACAATAACCAGATACAATCAAGGTTCGACTACGGAACCAAAATAAAAGAAGACTACCCCAAATGCTACAGATCCCCGATCGTCCCAACTGGGCTCCACTATTGATCAACTGGAAACGGAACAACATAACGAACTCGATCTTCATCGAGCTCCTCCTTGAGCTCGGTTGCGTCACCTGCACGGTTATCATCGGCACCTGCAAACTGTTTTTTTGGAAGTAATCTGTGAGTCACGGGGACTCAGCAATCTCACACCCTCGCGATCAAGACTATTTAAGCTTATAAGTAGGTAAAAGGTATGAGGTGGAGCTGCAGCAAGCACTAGCATATATGGTGGCTAACATACGCAAATGAGAGTGAGAAGAGAAGGCAAAGCACGGTTGAGAATCTATGATCAAGAAGTGATCCTAGACTACTTACGATCAAGCATAACTCCAACACCGTGTTCACTTCCCAGACTCCACCGGAAAGAGACCATCACGGCTACACACGCGGTTGATGCATTTTAATTAAGTTAAGTTTCAGGTTTTCTACAACCGGACGTTAACAAATTCCCATCTGCCCATAACCGCGGGCACGACTTTCGAAAGTTCAAATCCCTACAGGGGTGTCCCAACTTAGCCCATCACAAGCTCTCACGGTCAACGAAGGATATTCCTTCTCCTAGGAAGACCCGATCAGGCTCGGAATCCCGGTTACAAGACATTTCGACAATGGTAAAACAAGACCAGCAAAGCCACCCGAATGTGCCGACAAATCCCGATAGGAGTTGCACATATCTCGTTCTCAGGGCACACCGGATTGTCCAAACTTCTAGTAGGCCAGCCCAGAGTTGCCCCTGGTGGCCACCGGCGGCTGACAGGTTGGACCAACACTCAGAGGAGCACTGGCCTGGGGGTTTAAAATAAAGATGACCCTTGAGTCTGCAGAACCCAAGGGAAAAAGGCTTAGGTGGCAAATAGTAAAACCAAGGTTGGGCCTTGCTGGAGGAGTTTTATTCAAGGCGAACTGTCAAGGGGTTCCCATAATAACCCAACCGCGTAAGGAACGCAAAATCAAGGAACATAACACCGGTATGACGGAAACTAGGGCGGCAAGAGTGAAACAAAACACCAGGCATAAGGTCGAGCCTTCCACCCTTTACCAAGTATATAGATGCATTAATTAAATAAGAGATATTGTTATATCCCAACAATAACCATGTTCCAACATGGAACAAACTCCATCTTCACCTGCAGCTAACAACGCTATAAGAGGGGCTGAGCAAAGCGGTAACATAGCCAAACAACGGTTTGCTAGGACAAGGTGGGTTAGAAGCTTGACATGGCAATACGGGAGGCATGATAAAGCAAGTGGTAGGTATCGCAGCATAGGCATAGCAATAGAGCGAGCAACTAGCAAGCAAAGATAGAAGTGATTTAGAGGGTATGGCCATCTTGCCTGAGATCCCGCAAGGAAGAAGAACGAGCCCATGAAGAAGACAAGCGGACGAAGTCGAACGGATCCTCACAAATGCGACGTTATCGGAACTAACCCGAAGAAGCAACAACGGAAAGAAGCAAACAACATAGTAAACAACCATCACATCAACATGGCATGATGCACAACCAAGTATGATGCGTGTCCGGTTTAAATATGCATGGCATGGCAAAGTGCAACAAACAACACTACAAATTAAGTGGAGCTCAATATGCCACGGTGTTGCATATTGAAGAAAACACCACATGACTTATTTAGTTCTCTCTCGTTTAGGTACTCAACAATATTAAATGTTGGTTAACATGGCAAGAGGTGAAGCATAACAAAACTATACCATCTAACAATTTAAATGAGGCCGGATATAACCAACAACAAATCCGGTAAATCCCAATATGCATTTATCAATTTGGTGCAACAACAATTTTAAACAATTAAATGTTATTATCATGATGCGAATGACATGAGCAAGTTTTATGCAATTTTTATTAAGAGTTGACATGAGCATAATGAAGCATTTGTCATCGTGGCGGAAACAAAAGGAGTGCCACGGCGACGATAACAAAACAGTGCCACGGCAATGTTCCGGTTCCGACAACTCATTGAGACGTCAGTGCAAAAGAATGTGTGGCGGGAGCGTGCAAAAGATGGTGGGGTGATCCCGGTTACCGGGTTCCCACATGTCGGTGGCAAGGCAAAAGAGGGGCAACATGCACTGATAGTTCAGACTTGAGGCAAAACAAGGGTGCATCTCATACAAGATGCATTCATTAGTTCACGGGCGTCGTCTCGGGGTTATACCATCGAAGCGTGCAAACGGGACGGTTCTTGTTTGGTGCAAAGTAGAGGAAGTAGACGTTCTCGGGACGTTCGGTAGTGGAAGTAGGGGTACATGACGACGGTAGAGGTACTCTTGATCTTTGCGGCGGTAGTCATTCACGCTCTTAGTTGCACAATTTTCCATAGATGTTCGGGACCACGGCGAGGGACTAGACGTCCACAGAGGCTTCGAGGGTCGACGGTACTTGTTCTCGTATCATCGTGGAAGTAGTCGTAGTCGGCGATAGTGGTACTTGGCGTTTCGTTCAGTACTCGTTCGAGCATCCTAGGTCTTCGGCGCTACGGTAGTCGTACACACACTCCATCTTCACCTGCAACTAACAACGCTATAAGAGGGGCTGAGAAAAGCGGTAACATAGCCAAACAACAGTTTGCTAGGACAAGGTGGGTTAGAGGCTTGACATGGCAATATGGGAGGCATGATAAAGCAAGTGGTAGGCATCGCAGCACAGGCATATGTAACATCCCAAATTTTCAATTTGGAATGTTATACATAGTCATCCATGCATATCATATTTTATTTGTTTTTCGTCTCGCGATCCTTGAAATCCTAAGCAACTCAAGGACCCTCGGAGAGAGAGTTGGGGATTTCCCGGTTTTCATATTTGATTTTTATCAAATATTGAAACGAGGATTTGGTTTTAATTATTTTTCTCCGAAAATATTTCATATTGAAATATATGAGAGGAGATAATATGACTTCTCCAAGATAATTGAAATATTGGAGGAAAATATTAAAATCAAATATTTGTTTTACTTGGATTTTATTGCAATTTTGTTTGCATTAGAAAAATTGCATTTTAGGGCCAAGAAAATGTTCATCTCGTTCTAAATATTTTATTTAGACGGTGAAAATTTGTTTTGGCATTTTTAGATTTTTATTTCTTTTTCTAGGATTTTATTTCGGTCAGCGAAATTATTTATTAAAAAAAGTTCCGCGCCCGCCTGGGCCTAAGGCCCAGCCGAGCCAGGCCAGCCCGACGCCGCCTTCCCCGTCGCGCGCGCCGCCGCCGACCGACTCGGACGACGAGTCCGAGCCGGACTCCGCCATCCCGCCTTGGCCCCTCCTCCAGGCCGCCGTCGCCCC
>NC_041388.1:146536262-146538007 GCF_002162155.2 Triticum dicoccoides | reverse complement strand
CCGCGCCAGGCGCCACCGCCCGCAGCTGCCGCCGCCCCGCGCTTGCTGCCACCGCCGCCGTCGCCCCGCGAGCCGCCGCCCCGCCACCCACACCTCGCCCCGCCGGACTCCGCCGCTGGTTTTTTTATATATATAAAAACCGTCCGGTTTTTTAGAAACCCTAGATCCGTTTTTTTGCTTTCGCCGGTTTTTCTCGGTTCTTCTAGTTAGCGGACGTTCGTCCATACGTTCGTTTTAACGAACATTTCTTCGCCCGTTAGATACAGGTAACGAACGCTCATTCGTTAGTTTGTTCGTCAGTTCTCTTTTATCGGATTTATTCCGCGATTTCTCTGATCGCGATTCTGATCCGATCTTAGTTTATGTTTATCTTTTCGCTCGTTAGTCGGAATCAGGCGATTCAAGCGCCTAGATCTTTGTCTCGAGACCCTCTTTTCATTTAACCAACTTAAATAAGTTTTTGCTACTGTAAAGTTTGACCTAGGTTCAGATTAGTAAACGAAGCTTTTCTCTTTCGCCGTTTGAGTTTCGTTGCTCCGTTTGATTTGATTCTTTTTGTGAACCGGAGTTCTTAAGTTGAACTTTTTGGTCAATCTCTTTTATTTGAGTTTTGCTTGTGCATCTTTGCTTGTTGCTTATGTAAGTTATTGTTTTTTGCGATAGAACACGCGGAGTGCGAAGCGTGCTAATACAAGTCCCTAGGTTTTGCAGACCGTCTGCAAGGCAAGTAACACTTTGATCATATCCCTTTTATCACCCAGTTTTTATGCATTAGTTCCAATCCTCAAACAGTGCATGATTAGGATGTCATTAACTTGTGGGTTGGGAAGTAGTTGTTGAGGTAGAACCTATTACCCCTGTTACATTCGAACCCTGGGAGTTACTTCTACACTGCTTATATTACTATGCACGTAGACATGGTTTGGGTTTGACTGAAGTCCATGACAGACGTGAGATTGTTAATTAATGGTTCGACTTAAGGTGGCAACTTTAATTAACATCTGGGTGGATTGAGGCACCTGGAGTACCCAGTGTTGCTTGTATTTTTGGAAATCCCGGAGTACCCGTGTGATCTTCCTATGGACCTCCACCCAGGCTCAAAGGGAACGAGATGATTCATGCTAGAAACTTCCGTGTGCAGCCACAAGCTATTATGGGCTCTAGCATAGTTGAGTAAGTTACGTGAAGCTCTTGAAGAGGCAGATCAACAGGTAGTGGGATGTAGGTTTGGTATGGTCTGTCCGAAGTAGAGAGTTAATGTTTCTAAAAGACTGTGTCTCGGTCATCCGTTTCTCAAACACCTTGTAGTGCGAGAAATCTAACGGAGGCGATCGAGTCTTGTGGGGAAAAGTGCGCAAACCTCTGAAGAGTGTATAATCTAATCATGGTTAGTCGTGTCCCCGGTTATGGACAATTCTTGAGTATCTAGTATTTGGGTTATCACATCACTACTAGGAAAAGGGCTATAGATGGAAATGACACTAATGGCGCACCAGACATGTGGTGCGCCATTAGTATATACTAATGGCGCACCACCCTCTGATGCGCCATTAGTGTTGAAACTACTAATGGCGCACCCAGCGTACGGTGCGCCATTAGTACCAATTTTTTTTTGAACTAGTGCGCCTGTCCAAACATACTAATGGCGCACCGTGGGTGTGGTGCGCCATTACTAGTTAAACTAGTAATGGCGCACCATGCCACGGTGCGCCATTAGTAACCTTGGCCACCACTTCCACCGAATG
>NC_041388.1:146535195-146536152 GCF_002162155.2 Triticum dicoccoides | reverse complement strand
AAAATAAAACAAAATGATAAAAATGTCAAAAAAATAAAAGAAAATAAGTTTCCCATGTGATATGTGGCCTAGTTGTTGGGAAAATTTGCAAATATGAATTTTGACTTCATTTGCAAAATCTCGCGAGAATTTGTAAAAATGGGCATAACTTTTGCATACTAACTCGGATGAAAAAGTTTTTTATATGAAAAATCATCTACTCGAAAAGTTACATCCAAATTTAACCGGGGGAACCCCGTTAAACATTTCCAAAATCCTCAAAAACCTAACAGAAAAAAAGATATGGGGCTTTTAAGATCTAGAGAGGCAAAAAAATCAAAAAAATTCAAACTTACTAATGGTGCACCTGCCCATGGTGCGCCATTAGTATCTTCCCTCCTTCAAAATTCAAAATAAGTCAAAAAAATAAAAAAAATTACTAATGGCGCACCTGACCATGGTGCGCCATTAGTATCTTCCCGCCTTCAAAATTCAAAATAAATCAAAAAAATAAAAAAAATTACTAATGGCGCACCTGCCCGTGGTGCGCCATTAGTATCTTCCCGCCTTCAAAATTCAAAATAAATCAAAAAAATAAAAAAATTACTAATGGCGGACCTGACCATGGTGCGCCATTAGTATCTTCCCGCCTTCAAAATTCAAAATAAATCAAAAAAATAAAAAAAAATTACTAATGGCGCACCTGCCCGTGGTGCGCCATTAGTATCTTCCCGCCTTCAAAATTCAAAATAAATCAAAAAAATAAAAAAATTACTAATGGCGCACCTGCCCGCGGTGCGCCATTAGTATGCCGTATATATGGCTGGTCCTCTCCTCCTCTCTTCATTTCATCTTCCCTTCTCTCCTCCACCATACTTCTCCTCTCCGGTGACCTCCTCCTCCTCTCCGGCGACCTCCTCCTCCCTCCTCCCTCCTCCCTCCTCCCTCCTCCCCTCCCCACCCCTCCCCTTCCCTCAT
>NC_041388.1:146527610-146534395 GCF_002162155.2 Triticum dicoccoides | reverse complement strand
TACTAATGGCGTGCTGTTAGTGGCGCACCACAGATGCGCCATTAATGGCCATACTAGGTGCGCCATTAGTAGGGGTTTTACTAGTAGTGCATGTATCTCATCATTCTTAATTAATATTATTGGGATGTTAATCACTTTAATTGGGATTGAGTTGGGGGAACCTTCTCAATGATGTGTTCAACTACCATGATAGTTAAATTAAAAACTATTCCTTTGTTGTAGGGAAAAATTGGCTTTTCGCAAAAATTATAACCATAGAGCTTTCCACCAGCCAAATATGCATGTAGTGATAGCATTATTCTGTTCTTGTTCTACTGTGTTATTCTGCCAGCATATTCCATGTGCTGACCCGTTTCGAGCTGCAACGTATTATGTTGCAGACTTTTCAGACGTGGAGTAAGGTCGTTAGGTCGTTGTCGTGCAGCTCAGTTATGCCGTTGGAGTTGATGGACTCACTTTATCTTCCAAGCCTTCCGCTGTTATCGTATTAGATGGCCTTAAGCCATATTATTGTAATAAGTTCTCTTTGGAGACATTCGATGTAATAAGTGTGTGATTGCCACTCCGTTATAAATCCTTTGAGTACTGTGCGTGTCAGCATTACCGATCTAGGGATGACACTGAAGCACAGAGACTTGACCATCTGAGGTCGGGTCGCTACAAGATGGTATCAGAGCACACGCTGAGTGTAGGACACGACCACTAAGATAAACCCTAGGTCACACTTCTCTACTCATTTCTGACTCCTCTCCATTTTCTACTCCTTAGGATGGCGGAGATGAAGAACAAGTTTGCACAACAGGATGAAGACACACCTTTTGGATGCCACTTGAAGGAAGTCACTAGGTACTTGAACATTCGAATACCAAGCTTCACAAGAACGTACAACGCCAATTTACCTAAAGAGGAGCGCTGGATGGTACAAGTACAAGTTCCAGAAAGAACGTTCTCGCCAACTTCTAAACCCATAGAATTTTATTTCGAAGCACCCACCTGGAGTCTAGGCAAGAGCATGGCAGCCCACATTACCATGGGACGCATTGGAGAAGTCTACAACAGGGAGCTTGAGGACACTATCTATCAAATATGTGGGTGCCGAGACGAGCAATGGGAAGTAATCAACACCAGGAAGGATAGATCCATTGCAGCTTTCATCCAGGAGCTAAACCAGCACATTCGACGTCAGGAGAACCAGATGTGCAGACATGATGGACTTGAAGAAGGCGAAGACTAGAATCATCGAGTTGGAGGAAGAACTCAAGTTTACACGCGATGGATATGAGGAGGAAATCAAGACACTACTGGAGAAGAATGACGACTTAGTCAAGAAGATCGGAGTATTCATGGGAGGACCAGCACCAATAGAAGAAGAAGAAGAAGAACCCAAGGAGATACGCCCCGAGGACTACATCATCATCCACGACACCGATTCCGATCCTAGTGATGATGACTTTGAAGACGAAGCTGGAGCAGACATCATGGAGTCTTCCACCGATTAAAATTTCTAGATGACCACCCAATATTAGTAGTATTTTCCCCATGTAATTAGTAGTAGATGAGCACTTTTGCGATAGTCCTAGACCGTTTGTATGCCCTTGCTTGATTGAGTGAGTGAAATGTTTGTGTTTGTCTCATGTGCACATGGGTAGTGTTTCCTCATTAGACCCCTTTTCTATTCTGATCTCTTCCATCTAAACCCATCAGATGCCTCCGAGACGTGACACCAGTTTTTGCTTTCCCACCGGAGCTCACCCAGTTGATCCAGCAGCAGAATACTTTGATGCAATTGCTAGTTCAGAACCAGGGTAACAACAACAACAATAACAACAACAACCACCCGCCGCCAGTGGACAACCTAGCCCGTTTTCTAAGGTTACAGCCGCCGGTGTCTTCCAGTAGCACCGAGCTTATAGTTGCTGATGCTTGGCTATGCCGTATTGGAAGGGAGTTGACCACCGCAGGTTGCACGGATGCTGAGAAGGTGCATTTTGCCGCACATCAGTTGGATGGACCAGCAGCATCATGGTGGGAGAATTACACAGCCACTTTTCCCATAGCCAACGTCACTTGGGACCAGTTTTAGCAAGCTTTCTGCACGGCCCATGTCTCAACTGGATCTATGCAGATGAAGAAGCGGGAGTTCCGCAACCTACGCCAGGGGAACCGTACTGTGGCTCAGTACGTGGATGAGTTTAGCATGTTATCCCGCTATGCCCCTGATGATGTGGCCACAGATGCCGCGAAGCAGGAGAAGTTTATGGAAGGGCTGAATGATGAGATGAGAATGCAGTTGATGGTAGCAACCTTCAACAACTACCAGGAGTTGGTAGATAAGGCTCTTATGATTGAAGGGAAGCAGTAGCAGATTGAGAGCCGCAGGAGGAAGTAGGGACAGGGGAAGTATAACTCAGGAGCTCAGCAGAAGCCTCGCCTAACCCCGAATTCGGGAGGACTTGTTCATAACCATGGAGGTCACAACCACACTGGAGGAGGATCACATAACTACAATGGTTCTAAGAATGGGAATGGGAACAGAACCAACAATAATCAGAACCGCCCCAATCCAGCCACACCCACCAAAAGGGACTTAAGTCAAGTTACCTGCTTCAAGTGCGGGAAGACTGGACACTATGCCACGGAGTGCCCTGAAGGAAAGAACGGAAACGGAAATGGGAGCACTGGGAAGAAGCCTAATCCATTCAACAAAGGACAAGTGAACCACGTTAACGTGGAGGAGGTTAAAGAGCAGCTGGACGTGGTAATAGGTAAGTTTTTGGTTAAGTCATTTACCGCTCTTGTTCTTTTCGATACTGGTGCATCGCATTCATACATATCAAGGGAATTTGTGGATAAGTTTAAGCTACCAACCCAAACCCTTAGGACCCCTTTGTTAGTAAGTTCACCTGCAGGAGAATACATGGCTAGCCGATGGTGCGACCAGGTACCCCTAACCATTGGCACACATGTTTTTCCGTCCGACCTAATTATGTTGGAGTCACAAGGATTGGATGTGATATTAGGTATGGATTGGATGTCAAAGTTTGGTGGGAGTACTGACTGTGCTAGTAAGTCGATTTATCTTACCACCCCGGAGGGAAAAAGGATTAAGTATGTGTCTAGGCATGTTCCTAGGAGGAGCCAAGTGAATGCCCTTACGAGAGTTGTTCAGGAGGAAGTGCCTATAGTGAAGGATTATCCGGATGTTTTTCCAGAGGAGTTACCAGGCATGCCACCGGATAGAGACATTGAGTTTTTGATAGAACTGTTGCCAGGAACAGGACCAATATCCAAGAGACCCTATCGGATGCCCGCGAATGATCTGGAGGAAATTAAGAAACAGATCAAGGAGTTATTGGAAAAAGGATACATTCGAAGAAGTTCATCACCTTGGGGAGCCCCTGTGCTTTTGGTGGAGAAGAAGGACAAATCCCTAAGGATGGTTGTTGATTATCGAGCCTTGAATGAGGTGACGATTAAGAACAAGTACCCACCGCCAATGATCAACGATTTGTTTGATCAGTTGCAAGGAGCTAAGGTGTTTTCAAAGATCGACCTGCGATCAGGATATCATCAGTTGAAGATACGTGAGAAGGATATACCAAAGACAGCGTTCACGACACGTTATGGATTATACGAGTACATGGTCATGTCATTTGGACTGACTAATGCCCCTGCTTATTTCATGAGCATGACAAACAAGGTGTTCATGGAGTATTTGGACAAGTTTGTTGTGGTGTTTATTGATGATATTATGGTATACTCGAAGAACGAGGAGGAGCACAAGGAGCATTTGCGCTTAGTTCTCGAGAAACTCGAGGAACACCAGTTGTATGCTAAGTTTAGCAAATGCGAGTTTTGGTTGAAGGAAATCGGATTCCTTGGACATGTTATATCAGGAGAAGGTATAGCAGTAGACCCCAGCAAAATTCAGTCAGTCACTGAATGGTTGGCACCCACTTTAGTTAGCGAGATCCGCAGTTTTCTTGGACTTGCAGGATACTATCGGAGATTCATTGAGAATTTTTCCAAGATTGCGAAGCCAATGATTGAACTGTTAAAGAAGGATACTAAGTTTAAATGGACAGACGAATGCGAGGCAACTTTCCAGGAGTTGAAGAAACGGTGGACTACAACACCAGTGCTAACACTGCCGGATATACATAAGGAATTCCAAGTGTATTGCGACGCCTCTCGCTTAGGACTTGGATGTGTACTTATGCAGGATGGAAGAGTTGTTTCTTATGCCTCACGACAACTAAAACCTCATGAGTTGAACTATGCCACGCATGATTTGGAGTTAGCAGCCGTAGTGCATGCATTGAAGACCTGGAGGCATTACCTTATCGGAAACCGATGTGATGTATACACGGACCATAAGAGTTCGAAGTACATTTTCACCCAGAAGGAACTGAACCTTAGACAGAGGAGATGGTTGGAGCTTATAAAGGATTATGATATGAAGCTACACGATCAACCAGGAAAGGCCAATGTTGTAGCAGACGCTTTGAGCAGGAAGAGTTGTGCTAATATCCTTGAAAGTAAGGGATTACCGAAGGAGTTAGCAGAGAATATCATGGAACTTCGATTGGAGATTGTTCCTAGAGGATTCGTAACAACAATGGAGGTCCAGTCGACATTGCTAGACAAGATTCGGGAAGCTCAGAAGGATGACAAGGAGATTGCCGAGATAAAGGAGAAGATGAGCAAGGGAAAGGCCAAAGGTTTTCGTGAAGATGAGCACGATACCTTATGGTTTGAGGATCGAGTTTATGTTCCCAATAACCAGGAGATCAGGAAGTTAATACTTCAAGAGGCTCATGACTCACCATACTCGATACACCCCGGAAACACCAAGATGTATCTGGATTTGAAGGAACGTTTCCGGTGCACCAGTATGAAGAAGGATATTTCTGAGTATCTGGCAGTATGTCATGTATGTCAGAGAGTGAAGGCAGAACATCAAAAGCCAGCAGGACTATTACAGCCTATGCCGATACCCGAATGGAAGTGGGATAAACTTGGCATGGACTTTATCACCGGATTGCCCAGGACTAAAGCAGGATATGATTCCATATGGGTAGTAGTTGATCGCTTGACCAAAGTGGCTCACTTCATCCTAGTGAAAACCACTTATACCAGTGCAAAGTTGGCCAAGATTTATATGTTCAGGATCGTATGTCTGCATGGAGTTCCAAGAACCATCGTATCAGATAAAGGAACACAGTTTACTTCAAAGTTCTGGCATCAGTTACATCAGACTTTGGGAACAAGGTTAGAGTTCAGTACAGCTTTCCACCCATAGACAGATGGACAGACCGAGAGAGTGAGCCAAATTTTGGAGGACATGTTGAGAGCCTGTGCGCTAGATTATGGATCTAGTTGGGATGCCAATTTGCCTTACGCAGAGTTCTCATACAACAATAGCTACCAAGCCAGTTTGAAGATGGCACCGTTTGAAGCCCTGTATGGACGCGGGTGCAGAACACCTTTGATGTGGGACGAGGTAGGAGACCGACAGTTGTTTGGACCAGACTTGATCAAAGAGTCTGAGGAGAAGGTTAAATTGATTCGTGAAAGACTGAAGATTGCTCAGTCCAGGCAGAAGAGTTATGTGGACACAAAACGCAAAGAGGTAACTTATGAAATTGGAGAAGAGCATATCTACGAGTATCACCCTTGAGAGGAGTGAAACGTTTTGGAGTTAAGGGGAAACTAGCTCCGAGATTTGTAGGGCCGTATCGTGTTTTGGAACGGATGGCAGAAGTCGCCTACAAGTTGGAATTACCCGAAGGATTGTCAGGAGTTCATGATGTGTTCCATGTTTCATAGCTGAAGAAGTGTCATGCTGAGATGGCCGATATACCGTTAAGAGATACAGTACCCTTGGAGGCAATTCAGTTGGACAGTGATTTGACTTACGAGGAGAAGCCAGTAAAGATTCTTGAGTTTGCCAGCAGAGTCACCCGCAGTAAGGTTATCAAGTTTTGCAAAGTTCAGTGGAGCCACCATACCGAGGACGAAGCCACCTGGGAATGAGAGGATGATCTTCGCAAAGACCACCCACACCTATTTTCTAGCCAACCCGAATCTCGAGGGCGAGATTCATCTTAAGGGGGGTAGGTTTGTAACATCCCAAATTTTCAATTTGGAATGTTATACATAGTCATCCATGCATATCATATTTTATTTGTTTTTCGTCTCGCGATCCTTGAAAACCTACGCAACTCAAGGACCCTCGGAGAGAGAGTTGGGGATTTCCTGGTTTTCATATTTGATTTTTATCAAATATTGAAACGAGGATTTGGTTTTAATTATTTTTCTCCGAAAATATTTCATATTGAAATATATGAGAGGAGATAATATGACTTCTCCAAGATAATTGAAATATTGGAGGAAAAATATTAAAATCAAATTTTTTTATTTGGATTTTATTGCAATTTTGTTTGCATTAGAAAAATTGCATGTTTTTCAAAATTGCATTTTAGGTCCAAGAAAATGTTCATCTCGTTATAAATATTTTATTTAGACGGTGAAAATTTGTTTTGGCATTTTTAGATTTTTATTTATTTTTCTAGGATTTTATTTCGGTTGGCGAAATTATTTATTAAAAAAAGTTCCGCGCCCGACTGGGCCTAAGGCCTAGCCGAGCCAGGCCGGCCCGCCGCCGCCGCCTTCCCCGTCGCGCACGCTGCCGCCGACCGACTCGGACGAGGAGTCCGAGCCGAACTCCGCCGCCCCGCCTTGGCCCCTCCTCCAAGCCGCCGCCGCCCCGCCCCTTTATATAC
>NC_041388.1:146516115-146526912 GCF_002162155.2 Triticum dicoccoides | reverse complement strand
GCCGCCCCGCCGCCCGCACCTCACCCCGCCGGACTCCGCCGCCGGTTTTTTTATATATAAAATCTGTTCGGTTTTTTTAGAAACCCTAGATCCATTTTTTCGGTTTTGCCGGTTTTTCTCGGTTCTTCTAGTTAGCGGACGTTCGTCCGTACGTTCGTTTTAACGAACGGTTCTTCGCCCATTAGATACAGCTAACGAACGCTTGTTCATTAGTCTGTTCGTCAGTTTTCTTTTATCGGATTTATTCCGCGATTTCTCTGATCGCGATTTCTGATCCGATCTTAGTTTCTGTTTGTCTTTTTGCTTGTTAGTCGGAATCAGGCGATTCAAGCGCCTAGATCTTCGTCTCGAGACCCTCTTTTCGTTTAACCAACTTAAATAAGTTTTTTCTACTGTAAAGTTTGACCTAGGTTCAGATTAGTAAACGAAGCTTTTCTCTTTCGCCGTTTGAGTTTCGATGCTCCATTTGATTTGATTCTTTTTGTGAACCGGAGTTCTTAAGTTGAACTTTCTGGTCAATCTATTTTATTTGAGTTTTGCTTGTGCATCTTTGCTTGTTGCTTATGTAATTTATTGTTTGTTTGTGATAGAACACCCGGAGTGCGAACCATGCTACTACGAGTCCCTAGGTTTTGCAGACCGTCAGCAAGGCAAGTAACACTTTGATCATATCCCTTTTATCACCCAGTTTTTATGCATTATTTCCAATCCTCAAACAGTGCATGATTAGGATGTCATTAACTTGTGGGTTGGGAAGTAGTTGTTGAGGTAGAACCCATTACCCCTGTTACATTCGAACCCTGGGAGTTACTTCTACGCTGCTTATATTACTATGCTATGCTATGCTCGTAGATGTGGTTTGGGTTTGAGTGAAGTCCATGACAGATGTGAGATTGTTAATTAATGGTTCAACTTAATGTGGCAACTTAAATTAACATCTGGGTGGATTGAGGCACCTGGAGTACCCAGTGTTGCCTGTATTTTTGGAAATCTCGGAGTACCCGTGTGATCTTCCTATGGACCGCCACCCAGGCTCAAAGGGAACTGAGATGATTCAAGCTAGAAACTTCCGTGTGCAGCCACAAGCTATTATGGGCTCTAGCATAGTTGAGTAAGTTACGTGAAGCTCTTGAAGAGGCAGATCAGCAGGTAGTGGGATGTAGGTTTGGTATGGTCTGTCCGGAGTAGAGAGTTAATGTTTCTGAAAGGCTGTGTCTCGGTCATCCATTTCTCAAACACCTTGTAGTGCGAGAAATCTAACGGAGGCGATCGAGTCTTGTGGGGAAAAGTGCGCAAACCTCTGAAGAGTGTACAATCTAATCATGGTTAGCCATGTCCCCGGTTATGGACAATTCTTGAGTATCTAGTATTTGGGTTATCACATGTATCTCATCGTTCTTAATTAATATTGTTGGGATGTTAATCACTTAAATTGGGATTGAGTTGGAGGAACCTTCTCAATGATGTTTCAACTACCATGATAGTTAAATTAAAAACTATTCCTTTGTTGTAGGGAAAATTGGCTTTTCACAAAAATTATAACCATAGAGCTTTCCACCAGCCAAATATGCATGTAGTGATAGCATTATTCTGTTCTTGTTCTACTGTGTTATTTTGCCAGCATATTCCATGTGCTGACCCGTTTTCGGGCTGCAACGTATTATGTTGAAGACTTTTCAGACGAGGAGTAAGGTCGTTAGGTCGTTGCCGTGGAGCTCAGTTATGCCGTTGGAGTTGATGGACTCACTTTATCTTCCAAGCCTTCCGTTGTTATCGTATTAGATGGCCTTAAGCCATATTATTGTAATAAATTCTCTTTGGAGACATTCGATGTAATAAGTGTGTGATTGCCACTCTGTTATAAATCCTTCGAGTACTGTGTGTGTCAGCATTACCGATCCAGGGATGACACTGAAGCACACAGACTTGACCATCTGAGGTCGGGTCGCTACAGCATAGCAATAGAGCGAGCAACTAGCAAGCAAAGATAGAAATGATTTCGAGGGTATGGTCATCTTGCCTGAGATCCCGCAAGGAAAAAGAACGATCCCATGAAGAAGACAAGCGGACAAAGTCGAACGGATCCTCACAAATGTGACGTTATTGAAACTAACCCGAAGAAGCAACACCGGAAAGAAGCAAACAACATAGTAAACAACCATCACATCAACATGGCATGACGCAGAACCAAGTATGATGCGTGTCCGGTTTAAATATGCATGGCATGGCAAAGTGCAACAAACAACACTATAAATTAAGTGGAGCTCAATATGCCACGGAGTTGCATATTGAAGAAAACACCACATGACTTATTTAGTTCTCTCCCGTTTAGGTACTCAACAATATTAAATGTTGGTTAACATGGCAAGAGGTGAAACATAACAAAACTATACCATCTAACAATTTAAATGAGGCCGGATATAACCAACAACAAATCCGGTAAATCCCCATATGCATTTATCAATTTCGTGCAACAACAATTTTAAACATTTAAATGTTATTATCATGATGCGAATGACATGAGCAAGTTTTATGCAATTTTTATTAAGAGTTGACATGAGCATAATGAAGGATTTGTCATCGTGGCGGAAACAAAAGGGGTGCCACGGCGACGATAACGAAACAGTGCCACAGCAACGTTTCGGTTCCGACAACTCATTGAGACGTCGATGCAAAAGAAAGTGTGGCGGGAGCGTGCAAAAGATGGTGGGGTGATCCCGATTACCGGGTTCCCACATGTCGGTGGCAAGGCAAAAGAGGGGAAACGTGCACCGATAGTTCAGACTCGAGGAAAAACAAGGGTGCATCTCATACAAGATGCATTCATTCGTTCACGGGCGTCGTCTCGGAGTTATACCTTCGAAGTGTGCAAACGGGACGGTTCTCGTTCAGTGCAAAGTAGAGGAAGTAGACGTTCTCGGGACGTTCGGTAGTGGAAGTAGGGGTACATGACGACAGTAGAGGTACTCGTGATCTTGCAGCGGTAGTCGTTCATGTTCTTAGTTGCACAATTTTCCTTAGATGTTCGGGACCACGGCAAGGGACTTGATGTCCACGGAGGCTTCGAGGGTCGACGGTAGTTGTTCTCATATCATCGTGGAAGTAGTCGTACTCGGCGATAGTGGTACTTGGCGTTTCGTTCGGTACTCGTTCGAGCATCCAAGGTCTTCGGCGCTACGGTAGTCGTACACACATACGGAGAGAATCTCGGCTATCCATGTACTTGGCGTTCTGGTGTGGTAGTCGTTCTCGGGACCGGGGTCCTCGGCATCAGTCACTGTGGTATTTGGGGTCTTCCGACTTGCCGGTCTCGACGAAACGAAGTAGTACTTGGCAATCGACGGACATCATGGTACTTGGCAAAAATCTCAAAGAAGATGCCTGACGGTCCTGGTTACAGGTCTTGGCGTCTCTCCTGCTGACCCAAAACAACGCAAGACCAAAGAGCCTCTGGCCGGAAGCAGACAAGTGGTCGGGCTGGAGGCAGCAAGCGTGGGCACAGGCCATGGCATCAGCAGGGGCCAGCGGGAGGTGCGGCAGCAAGCATAGCAGCAGCGCCATGGTGGGCTCGCGGCAGTAGCGGAGGATGGAGCCGGTCCGGCGAGGGCGGAGCTTGTCTGATCCAGCAGCCGAGCGATACACAGGCAGCAACCATAGCAGCGACGCGACGAGGTGGCCGGGTGGCGGCGACGGGCGGCGCCGGGAAGAGCATCTGCAGCAGGGCGTGGAGGAAGGAGTAGAAGAGGAAGGGGTCGCGCATAGGGGCCTCGGCATGACGACGGCGGAGGTAGCCAGCGGGGAAGGAGCTGCGGTGGTAGCATCGCAGGCTTGCCGGCGACAGGGAACAAGGTGCAGGAGAGGAGAGTCCGGCGAGGAAGACCGTGAGCAGGGGCGGCGTTGCACGATCCCATCTCCTGGTGACGGCACTAGGAGGGAGAGAGGAATCGAGAGGGACAGGTTCCTCTGGTGGCACGAGAGAAGGAGAGAGAGTCGGGAGGAAAAACCAGAGCGCGGGGCTCGCGCGCAGGGAAGGAGCAGTCTTGCTTGTGGCGGGGCCTTGTGGAGAAGGAGAGAGATGGGGGGTCGAGGAGGAGGCGAACGGGAGAAGGGGAGCAGCGCACGCTCTCCTGGCGGCGGGGTGGAGACGAGGGAGAGGGGCTCGCTAGGGTTATGGGGGGAGTGTGACTGGGCCTTAAGGAGGCCGGCCCAGGGAGAGGGAAGGCTGCGCCTAGGAAAGGTTTGGGCCAGAAGTGGATGGGCCCTAGAGAGGCCTGGGTCTCTCTTCTCCCTTAAGTCCTTTTTAAAAAACCTCTAGAAAACAGAAAACCGCAAAGAAAGAAAGGAGAGAAAAGAAAAGATTAGAGGAAGGATTTGTGCACGCGGAATATTTTCCCGGACTCGCAAAAATATGCTTGTTCCGAGAAAATAGAAAAGGCCATGATAGAAAGATTTAAATTCAAACTCATTTGATTTAAATTCAAATGATTTGAATAGGAAGTGGGTGAAAGAAGGTCCAAAAATGTTCGAATTCTTGGTGGAGCTCCGGAAAAATAGAGAAAAGATATATAGCAAAGTTAGAGGCCAAGAGTTGTGATAACAAAGGCATTGGGATTTTGCAAGTGTATTAAGGCGAATTCCAAAATAGTGGAATATTTAATATAGCTCTCTAATATTGGGGTATATGTTGAAAGCGAATCAACACGTGAATTCCCTCGGTTTAAATGGATCAAAGATCCATGCCATTTATTTAGTGAGTTTTAAAACGGGTTGCATGATGACATGAAGCAATGCACATGATGCAAAGATGAAATGCAACGGATCAAAAAAATCACATGACGAAACCGGGAAAACATGGAAGGCACCTGAAGCTCCGGTCTTGGGGCGTCACAAAAACAGCAAGGGTGAAGTGGGGAGAATAAAATGAGAGGCAAATGATAAATAATGTAATGCGAGGGATAAGAGTTTGTGATGGGTACTTGGTATGTCTTGACTTGTGCATAGGCTCCCCGGCAATGGCGCCAGAAATCCTTCTTGCTACCTCTTGAGCACTGTGTTGGTTTTCCCTTGAAGAGGAAAGGGTGATGCAATAAAGTAGCGTAAGTATTTCCCTCAGTTTTTGAGAACCAAGGTATCAATCCAGTAGGAGGCCACACGCAAGTCCCTCGTACCTACACAAACAAATAAGAACCTCGCAACCAACGCGATAAAGGTGTTGCAAGCCCTTCATGGTCGCTTACGAGAGTGAGATCTGATAGAGATAATAATAATAAAATAAATATTTTTGGTGTTTTTATGATATAGATTGAAAGTAAAGATTGCAAAAACAGGACAGTCTGTAGTAATCTGGAAGTTTAGTAAACTTCTGTAACTCCAAAAAATTCTAAAAAATATAACAATTTAAACAATTTATACATAAGTAATGTGAAAAAAATTTCAGACCCATTTTACGTTCCAGTAAAAAAATGTAAAATCACGCGCTATAGCCAAAGTTTTTGTTTTTGTACTGTACATAGTAAACATGCAATCTAATCATCCTAAAACCGAAGCTTGGCACATTATTTTTATAATACAAGGGGATAATTATTTTCAGAGAAGCTTCCATGAATTTTTTTACATTGTTTCCATGAGCATGAACACAAGTGCTCAAGGTCGACCCTCATTTGTTCAATGCGTAATCTTCCAATCATATCTCTTATTGAAAAACCTTTTAGGTATGAGAGGCAAGTAATTTTTTTTTTCTATTTTCATGTTTTAATTTTTTTGTATGTTTCACCCACAAATAAACAGAAACAAAAAAGGAAAAACAAAATCTACTTAGTGAAGAAAGCAAACAAGCACACACGAGAATATCAACCCCACGCTATTGCTCCCCGGCAACAGCGCCAGAAAAGAGCTTGATAATCCCCAAGTGCAGGGAATCATCATCGCAATTCCCAAAGGTGGAAGTGATAAGTATGGAGTGTCGATCCCACAAGGAGCTAAAGGTAAGATCAATATTCTCTCAAGTCCTATCTACCACTGATACGACTCTCCGTACACCGAACGTTTGCTTCCAACTAGAAACGAGAAATAAAACTACGTTGTAGGTATGAAGAGGATTACTTTGCATGGTATCGAAGAGCTAAAATATGAAAGTAGGTGTTGTTATCATAAAGTTAGAATATATTAATAAATATTATAAATAGCGAGTGTGGAATAATGATGGGTCGATGTGCGGAATTGTCCTAGGCAACTGTTAACAAGACCGATAGTCGTCATTGCAAGTCCATATGAGGGAGAGGCATAAGCTAACATACTTTCTATTCTTGGATCATATGCACTTATGATTGGAACTCTAGCAAGCATCCGCAACTACTAAATATCATTAAGGTAAAACCCAACCGTAGCATTAAAGCATCAAGTCCCCTTTATCCCATATGCAATGCTACCTCTTGAGCACTGCGTTGGTTTTCCCTTGAAGAGGAAAGGGTGATGCAGCAAAGTAGCGTAAGTATTTCCCTCAGTTTTTTAGAACCAAGGTATCAATCCAGTAGGAGGACACACGCAAGTCCCTCGTACCTACACAAACAAATAAGAACCTCGCAACAACGCTATAAAGGGGTTGTCAAGCCCTTCACGGTCACTTATGGGAGTGAGATCTAATAGAGATAATAATAATAATAAGATAAATATTTTTGGTCTTTTTATGATATAGATTGAAAGTAAAAATTGAAAAATAAAATAGATTGGAAACTTATATGATGGAAAATAGACCCCGGGGGCCATAGGTTTCACTAGTGGCTTTTCTCAAGATAGCATAAGTATTACGGTGGGTGAACAAATTACTGTCGAGCAATTGATGGAAAAGCGAATAATTATGAGAATATCTAGGCATGATCATGTATATAGGCATCACGTCCGTGACAAATAGACCGACTCCTGCTTGCATCTACTACTATTACTCCACACATCGACCGCTATCCAGCATGCATCTAGAGTATTAAGTTCATAAGAACAAAGTAACGCATTAGGTAAGATGACATGATGTAGAGGGATAAACTCAATCAATATGATATAAACCCCATCTCTTTATCCTCGATGGCAACAATACAATACGTGTCATTTCCCTTTCTGTCACTAGGATCCAGCACCGCAAGATTGAACACAAAGCTAAGCACTTTTCCCATGGCAAGAAAGATCAATCTAGTAGGCCAAACCAAACTGATAATTCGAAGAGACTTGCAAATATAACCAATCATGCATAAAAGATTTCAGAGAAGAATCAAATATTGTTCATAGATAGACTTGATCATAAACCCACAATTCATCGGATCTCGACAAACACACACAAAAAGAGTTACATCGAATAGATCTCCAAGAAGATCGAGGAGAACTTTGTATTGAGATTCAAAGAGAGAGAAGAAGCCATCTAGCTAATAACTATGGACCCAAAGGTCTGAAAGTAAACTACTCACACATCATCGGAAGGGCCATGGAGTTGATGTAGATGCCTGCTACCTCTTGAGCAATGCGTTGGTTTTCCCCGAAGAGGAAGGGATGATGCAGCAAAGTAGCGTAAGTATTTCCTTCAGTTTTTGAGAACCAAGGTATCAATCCAGTAGGAGGCTACGCGCAAGTCCCTCATACCTGCACAAAACAAATAAATCCTTGCAACCAATGCAAATAGGGGTTGTCAATCTCAACATAACGATAGGTAGTTTAGTAACATGAAAGTTTCTACAACCATATTTTCCTCTCTCATAATAATTACATGTGGGATCATAAGAAAATTCAACAAAATAGCTATCAGATAAAATATTTTCAACACGATCCACATCCATGCAAAATTGACACTCTTCCAAAATAGTGGGATTAACATTAACTAAAGTCATGACCTCTCCAAACCCACTCTCAATAACATTGCAAACACTATTATCAATCCTATATTCATCATGGGCTTAAATAAATTTTCAAGATTGTAAGAAGAATCACCCCAATCATCATCATTGCAACAAGTAGAGGTCATAGCAAAACTATCATCCCCAAGCTTAGGGTTTTGCATATTATTAGCACAATTTATATCAATAGAATTTATACTATCATCATTGCAATCATGCTTTTTATTCAAAGATCCATCGGGAATCACTCCATAAGGTACTTTATCACAGTTTTCAGATTCACGAATTTCAAGCAAAACATCATAAAGATAATCTAGTGCACAAAACTCACTAGCAATTGGCTCATCATAATTGGATCTCTTAAAAAGATTAGCAAGTGGATGAGGATACATAGATCTTAGGTTCTCTGTTTAGTAATAAATAAACAACTATTCTAACCATACGAGCAAACAAGAAACGGGCAAAAAGAGGCAAATAGAGAAAGAGAGGGAGGATAGAGAGAGCGGGCGAATGAAATGGCAAGGGTGAAGTGGGGGAGAGGAAAACGAGAGCCAAATGGCAAATAATGTAATGCGGGAGATAAGGGTATGTGATGGGTACTTGGTATGTTGACTTTTGCGTAGACCTCCCCGGCAACGGCGCCAAAAATCCTTCTTGCTACCTCTTGAGCACTGTGTTGGTTTTCCCCGAAGAGGAAGGGATGATGCAGCAAAGTAGCATAAGTATTTCCCTCAGTTTTTGAGAACCAAGGTATCGATCCAGTAGGAGGCTACGCACGAGTCCCTCATACCTGCACAAAACAAATAAATCCTCGCAACCAACACAAATAGGGGTTGTCAATCCCTATAAGGCCACTTATGAGAGTGAGATCTGATAGATATGATAAGATAATATTTTTGGTATTTTTATGATAAAGATGCAAAGTAAAATGAAGGCAAAGTAAATAGCAAAGGAAATAACTAAGTAGTAGGAGATCAATATGATAAAGATAGACCTGGGGGGCATAGGTTTCACTAGTGGCTTCTCTCGAGAGCATAAGTATTCTACGGTGGGTGAACGGATTATTGTTGAGCAATTTACAGAATGGAGCATAGTTATGAGAATATCTAGGTATGATCAAGTATATAGGCATCACGTCCGAGACAAGTAGACCGACTCTTGCCTGCATCTACTACTATTACTCCACTCATTGACCGCTATCCAGCATGCATCTAGAGTATTAAGTTAAAAACAGAGTAACGCCTTAAGCAAGATGACATGATGTAGAGGGATAGACTCATGCAATATGAAGAAAACCCCATCTTGTTATCCTCGATGGCAACAATACAATACGTGCCTTGCTGCCCCTACTGTCAATGGGAAAGGACACCGCAAGATTGAACCCAAAGCTAAGCACATCTCCCATTGCAAGAAAGATCAATCTAGTAGGCCAAACCAAACTGATTATTCGAAGAGACTTGCAAAGATAACCAATCATACATAAAAGAATTCAGAGAAGATTCATATATTGTTCATAGATAGACTTGATCATAAACCCACAATTCATCGGTCTCAACAAACAAACCGCAAAAAGAAGATTACATCGAATAGTTCTCCATAAGAGAGGGGGAGAACGTTGTATTGAGATCCAAAAAGGGAGAAGAAGCCATCTAGCTACTAACTATGGACCCGTAGGTCTGAGGTAAACTACTCACACTTCATCGGAGAGGCTATGGTGTTGATGTAGAAGCCCTCCGTGATTGATGCCCCCTCCGGCGGAGCTCCGGAATAGGCCCCAAGATGGGATCTCGTGGATACAGAAAGTTACGGCGGTGGAATTAGGGTTTTGGCTCCGTATCTGATCATTTGGGGGTATGTAGGTATATATAGGAGGAAGGAGTACGTCGGTGGAGCAACACGGGGCCCACGAGGGTGGAGGGCGCGCCTGGGGTAGGCAGGCGCGCCCCCTACCTCGTGGCCTCCTCTTTTCTTTCTTGACGTAGGGTCCAAGTCTCTTGGGTCTTGTTCGTTGAGAAAATCACATTCCGGAAGGTTTCATTCCGTTTGGACTCCGTTTGATATTCCTTTTATTCGAAACCCTAAAACAGGCAAAAAATAGCAATTCTGGGCTGGCCCTCCGGTTAATAGGTTAGTCCCAAAAATAATATAGAAGTGGATAATAAAGCCCAATAATGTCCAAAACAGTAGATAATATAGCATGGAGCAATCAAAAATTATAGATACGTTGGAGACGTATCAAGCATCCCCAAGCTTAATTCCTGCTCGTCCTCGAGTAGGTAAATGATAAAAACAGAATTTTTGATTCAGAGTGCTACTTGTGACGCCCGGGTAATCATGCTACAGTAATTCCATGCTAATGATGCCACGTCACCTCGGTTACTGTTATCAATCTCGCGATGGTTCAAAAACGGTTCGAATTGAAATTTAAAATCAAGTCAAACAATTAAAGTTTTCAAAAGTCAAAACTAAAATGTTCTTAATGTGACAAATAAATCATGGATATTATTGGTGGAGTAACAACATCTTTATAAAATATTTAAATACCCTTAAGTGATTAAAACAACATCAAAACAATTAGTTATACTCCTAATATATTTTACCAAATACTAAACTATTTTTATTCTGAGGTAAAACTTCTTAGAACAGTGGATTAATTTGACACACTATTTTTGGAGCTGTTTTCATATTTTACTAAACCAAAAATATAGTGCAACTAAAATAAAAGAGAAAACAAAACAAAAAAACAAAACAAAAGAAACCACCCCGCTCCCCATGGGCCTCGGCCCTTCCCACCCAACCGGCCTACTTGGCCCAACCGGCCACCCCCTGGCCTATAGGCCACAGCCCCACACCCCAGAAACCCTAACCCCCCACTCCCTCTCCCCCTCCCGATCCAATCTGGATCGGGGACGAAACCCCA
>NC_041388.1:146507965-146515576 GCF_002162155.2 Triticum dicoccoides | reverse complement strand
GACCTTCGCAGCCGCCTCGACGCCGCGCGAAACGCCTCCGCCACAGCCACCTCGCCGTCTCCCTCGTCCTCGCGCCCCGTCCCCTCTCCCCCGATGGCGCCGCTCGCTGCGCCAATCGCGACCGCGCCCTCGACGCCGCATGGACGCCGTCGCCCCGCCGGACTGCGTCATCTCCGCCTCGCCGTCTCCGGACCACCCCAAGCAACCTCGAGCCCACTGCCCCGAACCCTACTTCCACCGTGAGCCGCGCCCCTTCTCTCCTTCCCCTGTCCCAGCATCGCGTCCGACCTCCCGCGCTGCCCTCTGCAGCGCCGCGTCGCCCGCTCCACCGCGTGTGCGCCCACAGGCTCCCTCTCGTGCGTACGCCCATGCTCGTGCTCACCGCCGCGGCCGCGCTCACCGCGGCCCTGCTACGCCCCGCCCGCGGTTGCCGTGGACCGCGCACGCCCGCGCCGTCCCGCCGCTCCCTTGCTCTCGTCGGCGTCCCACTCACGCACGCGCGCCCTCGCCCTTCGCCTTGCCCCTACCTCGCCCACCGTGGACAACGGCCCCGCCATCCCGCTCGTCGCCTCACTCATGCGCCGTCCGACGGTGACCACCATGATCTCCTGCCGTTGGCCGCCCCCCCTCCATTCTGCGGTGGCCGGTGGCCTCGCTGGAGGCCGCGCCCGGCCGCGGAGCGCGAGCCCCCTGGTGCCGTGCGTGCCCAGGTCCGGCCTCCTCGGGCGCCCGCCTGTTAACCCTCGCCCACTTCGCCCGGTTGCCCCCTGGGCCTATGATAGTGGGGCCCGCCCCCAAAACGTTAAAAAAAGTATATAAAAATAAATAAAACAATAATTAAAATAAAAACAAATTTAATTAATCAATTAATTAACTAAATTAATTAAGTTAATTAACCTCAATTAATTAATCTAATTAACCTGTTAGCTTAATTAAACAGTAATTAGTTTAACTAAACCCTACTTAACCTAACAGAGTATGACAGGTGGGTCCCACTGGACCCACGCGTCAGTTTGACCCGGTCAACCCCTGTTGACTGCTGATGTCAGCATGACATCATGCTGATGTCATAAATCTATTTTTGAATTAATTAAATAATTAATTAAATTTCAGAAATTAATAAAATCTTTAGAAAATCATATCTTTTAATCCGTAACTCGGATTAAATTATTTTCAACATGAAAGTTGCCCAGAACGAGGAGACGAATCCGGATACGCAGCCCGTTTATCCACCACACATCCCTAGCATAGCGAACACGCAACTTTCCCCCTCCGGTTCATCGGCCCGAAAACACGGAACACCGGGAATACTTTCCCGGATGTTTCCCCCTTCACCGGTATCACCTCATACCACGTTAGGACACGTCTAGCTCTGCTTGTTGTCCTGTTATGCACATGCTTGCTATGTATTTACTGTTTCTCCCCCCTCTTCTCTCCGGTAGACCCAGTGACGATGCTGATGCCCCTGTGGTCGACCACGTCACCGACGACCCCTCCTTCTTGTCTGAGCAACTAGGCAAGCCCCCCTTTGATCACCAGATATCGCCTACTCTTCTCTATACTGCTTGCATTAGAGTAGTGTAGCCTGTTACTGCTTCCCGTTAATCCTATACTGATGCATAGCCTGTCCTTGCTACTACTGTTGTTACCTTTACCTGCAATCCTAATGCTTAGTATAGGATGCCAGTTTATCATCAGTGGCCCTACATCCTTGTCCGTCTGCCATGCTATACTATCGGGCCGTGATCACTCGGGAGTTGATCACGGGTATATACTATATACTTTATACATGATACATGTGGTGATTAAAGACGGGTCGGCTCGTAGGAGCACCCGTGAGTGGATCTTTGAGGCGGAGCGACAGGGCAGGTTCCGACCACCTAGGAGAGAGGTGGGCCTGGCCCTGGTCGGCGTTTGCAGATACTTAACATGCTTAACGAGATCTGGGTATTTGATCTGAGTCTGGCCATTTGGTCTATACGCACTAACCATCTACGCGGGAGTAGTTATGGGTATCCCGGCGTCGTGGTATCAGCCGAAGCCTTCATGACGTCAGCGACTGAGTGGCGCGCGCCGGATTGGACTGGAACGCCACTAGGCTAGGTCTGCTTTCGGCCGCGTACCCAACGTGCAGGTGTGCTAAGGGCGATGGGCCCAGACCCCTGTGCGCTTAGGTTTAGACCGGCGTGCTGACCTCTCTGTTGTGCCTAGGTAGGGCTGCGACATGTTGATCTTCCGAGGCCGGGCATGACCCAGGAAAGTGTGTCCGGCCAAATGGGATCGAGCATGTTGGGTTATGTGGTGCACCCCTGCAGGGAAGTTAATCTATTCGAATAGCCGTGATCTTCGGTAACAGGACGACTTGGAGTTGTACCTTGACCTTATGACAACTAGAACCGGATACTTTATAAAACACATCCTTCCAAGTGCCTGATACAACTGGTGATCGCTCTCTCACAGGGCGACGAGGGGAGGATCATCGGTTAGGATTATGCTATACGATGCTGCTTGGAGGACTTCAGTCTACTCTCTTCTACATGCTGCAAGACGGAGGATGCCAGAAGCGTAGTCTTCGAAAGGACTAGCTATCCCCCTCTTATTCCGGCTTTCTGCAGTTCAGTCCACATATGATAGCCTTAATCCATTTGATACCAATGCATACATATGTAGTGTAGCTCCTTGCTTGCGAGTACTTTGGATGAGTACTCACGGTTGCTTTCTCCCTCTTTTCCCCCTATCCCTTCTACCTGGTTGTCGCAACCAGATGTTGGATCCCAGGAGCCAGACGCCACCTTCGACGACGACTCCTACTACACCGGAGGTGCCTACTACTACGTGATGCCCGCTGATGACGACCAGGAGTAGTTAGGAGGATCCCAGGCAGGAGGCCTGCGCCTCTTTCGATCTGTATCCCAGTTTGTGCTAGCCTTCTTAAGGCAAACTTGTTTAACTTATGTCTGTACTCAGACATTGTTGCTTCCGCTGACTCGTCTATGATCGAGCTCTTGTATTCGAGCCCTCGAGGCCCCTGGCTTGTAATATGATGCTTGTATGACTTATTTTTTTGTAGAGTTGTGTTGTGATATCTTCCCGTGAGTCCCTGATCTTGATCGTACATGTTTGCGTGTATGATTAGTGTACGATTAAATCGGGGGCGTCACAAGTTGGTATCAGAGCCGACTGCCTGTAGGAATCCCCCTTCCACACTCCTTGGCCGAAGTTGAGTCTAGACATTTCAAAAACTTTTACTAACATGGTTGTGTGCCTTACGGGCCCACGTCGCCATCTGGGTGGTATTAGGATCTTTTACTCCTCGATCCTTACTCTGGGACTCTGAACTCTCTTCTATTCGGGTTAAATGAATTTTGTTAAATCTAACATTAGGATCTCGTTATCACTTTCACCCGGAGAGCCCCTTATTACTGATGACCGTCTGCTGTACGTGAAGACCCTGAAGATACTCTCCGTTGTTAACCCGAGAACTTGTGTTCATCGCGTTTGCAATTCCCCTTTCACCGTCAACCCTTATGGATAACTACTTGCAGTTGTTATTCTTACATTCATCCCCAGTTGGTCTTGTTATTACAAGATACCCCGAAATACTTGACGTTGTTTCGATAATCCTTTGAGCTTACTGCCTTGCTGTTCTTTGTCACCTGAATACCCCTATGGATAATTCCCGCACCTATCGAGTATTCGCTCACCCCCCAGTTGTTCATGTGTTTCACAATGGTCTTCGAAATACTATTCGATCCTCCAAGAATCCTTAGTAGCTTATTGCTCTGCAATACTTGTCTGCTTGCATTATGGATGCTTTCCATATGTCTGGCAATATTCGTTAGTATCCTTAGACACCGTAAATTTTGATCCTATTGATTCAACATGAGTGCGAATGCATGCTATTATCAGTTGATCCTTTTAAATTATCTTTCTGGCTTAGACGTCATTTTCGAACATGAGCTTATTCTCGACCAATTTGTTGCCGCCAATTGTACCCTTAGGTCTATTGAACTTATCCACCCTTGATCAGAGCGTCTGCTTCTGATCTTCTATTTGGGAATCATAATTTCTTTGATAACTAAGCATCAAATCATTCAGGTGTTCTATAATCTAATGCCCTTGCACCCTTTCTCCAACTGATTGTGTGCCGATGCTCACATCAACTCCGCTATGGACCGTCAGATCCTTTATTAGATTATTATTCGATAGTGTCCTCCTTATTCAATAACCTTGTGAGCCTTTCCTCGGATACATAATGCTTTTGGTGAATTGTATCCTCTATTTTTCTCAACCATGCTCTGTTTTCGAGCTGGTGGTATTTACGATTGAAGCTTGTGTATATGATCCCACGATACCCTGACGGGTTGAACCTATACCTTTCTTAGTCTGTGTGAACCCGAAAGTTTTCACGGGTCATACTCCTCTGGTAAATCACCAGGTAGGTTTTGACACTGAAATCATTTTTAACTAGAGCTGTGAATGAAAGGTTATGCATTGAAGAAGTGGGAGTCGACCTTGAACCTTGCGTTCATGCCCATGGACACGATGTAGATCTTATCATTAAAGCTTCTCTTAAATTAAATTATTCCTTTGGTATAGGTTCATCTTATATCCGGGGTCTGGCCTTTTGCAATCGTGGTTCCGACCATGTTCTCCTTTAAATACCATTTCGCGTGCAAGTTTAAGCGCTTGTCTTCTGTAGAGCAATACCCCGGTCCAACCTCTACATTGATCTGTCATCGAGTATTACCCCCTCTGGTATCTCGAGATTATCACGGAATTGCATAATTTCTTATGAGTTCTTCTTCAAGTATTATTTGACTTTCGCTGCATCATCATTGGCTTGATGTCATCGCCGACCGATTACAACTTCATGAAATCTCTCGACAAATGTGTCGTGGTCATCAGCAACATCCTGAGCTCTTCCAAGATATATACCGAATTCTTGATGAGAAATAGCATCCTCGCCCCTCAATGGTTTGTGTTATCACCGACCACTTTATTGCCTTGCGTTCAACACAAACTTATTCGTGTTTTGTGATATACCTTGAGATCCTTGCTATCCAGCATTGGTTCTTCTTTACCTTGGAATGTTACCACCTTTTATGTCAAGAATGTCGTGGTAATTTTACCACCTCTTGAGAATTCTTGATATAGTAATATCTCCCGCCTTTTGCGATGATTTCTTGGTCCCCGTGTCGATTCTAATCGGAATACCGGCAATTGAACTTTGAGGTGTGAATTCAAAACTTCTAGCAACCCTATTGCTTGAAGTGAATGATCGATAGTTTCATTCTAATTCTTTTGTTCATTAAGTCACCATTTTAACATTGTTCGTGCGACCCAGCCCATATTTCGGGTGCACCTTTCAACCAATGTTTAAAAGGGTATGTTTTCCCGAGCATACCTCATTGTATCATTTTAACTGACAATTGTCATCCCCTTGTTCACCTAATTGTGGAAATCCATCCTTTGGAATTCTTGATGATTTGTCGCTGAGTCCATCAGCCACCTCCTCATCCTCTCCTTGGTTTATTGATGAACTCTTGTTTTGGAACTCGGTTCCATAGTTCATTTCCCGAGAATCTTATAATGTCTTCTCGTCATTTTGTCGCACCTTGTCTTCTCAGGCATCCTGAGCCTGAGGTATCCTCAGACCAATCAGATCGGAATCTCAGTCAGATATGATGGTTGGAACATATTTCCAAGAGTTATAACAATGGTCTTTATGTGACCCGGTATGGTGATGTCATGCCTAGCACACCTGGTCGGAGGCCCTATTGTTATAGTTCCCTTTCAGCAAGGTTACCCATTCTTCCATGGGAAAACTGTAAGACTTATTCTGCAAGTTGTTCCTGATGAATCCTTCTTGTATCCAAGGTCCGATCTTTACTTGAAGACCATGTCAATGCTATCTCGAAACAGGTCTATGGTACTCTGATTTTCAACAAGAACATTTGAAGCCCAATGCTAAATGTTTCCTGCTCATTTATCCAAACACTGTTGTATGGGTAATGTCATGAAAATTCTTCCCCTTACCTAAAGGGTTTTCTACATTATATCCTGTCACGGATATCATGCTCTGTTTGTCCTTGGGAAGGATATACCCCTAAAATATGTGTTTAAACACATTTTCCTTTCCATTGTATTGTTTAACCTTTCCAGTATTCTGACTTAACTGAGCAGTGACATTTCCCTGCTTAGGTAAGCACCTTGTCGTACCACTCCGTCAGTAAGACCCTGTTACTATTGTTGATGACATTCCGGTAGCCACCGATGGACGAGAACACTGCCTATTGGTCCGCCTCGTTCAACGAGCAGGAAAAATGGTTCTCTTCATCCCTCGCCCTTGGTACCGACGTTGTTGTCGACATAATCGACATGCTACCTTTGACATGCCTTGCTATCATGACCATGCAAGATGTCACTGCTCCTCCTACTTTTAAACCACATGGTGGGCCCATAACCCACAGTTCCACAAGATCGAAACCTGACTCTCCTGTACACCCCCTGTTCCCAAAGTTATTCCTCGCGCGTGGCCTCGTATGTAATTCACGGGCCACCATCCTAGTGATCTATTCTGGTAACAGATGCAATACTCAATCTCGTTGCTCTGGACCCGTTTCGCATGCTGTTTCAGACATCGAACGATTGCCTATCCGTTTGAAACTACTCATGGTACCTTCTTACTTTGCTCTCGATAACTTCTTAAGTTTCAATTCGAGAGATACTTATGCTTCTTCCCCTGAGTTAACCGTCCGATGCTCAATTTTGTTAGAATCCATTCTTATAGAGTTTTCTCCCTCTTATCCTTCGTAAGTCCGGTGAAGATCCTGAAGGAAGGACGACAACTTCATCATGATGCATTGATGCATAGGAATGAAGACATCAATGCTATGGATCGACCTCTTCGAGAAGAGCAACCAAGACCGAGAAGATTCGTTAGAATATAGTAACAAGAACTTTCCCCTTACTCCCCTCTTAAATCTCGGGATGAGATTTCTTGTAGTGGAGGAGAATTGTGACGCCCGGGTAATCATGCTATAGTAATTCCACGCTAATGATGCCACGTCACCTCGGTTACTGTTATCAATCTCGCGATGGTTCAAAAACGGTTCGAATTCAAATTTAAAATCAAGTCAAACAATTAAAGTTTTCAATAGTCAAAACTAAAATGTTCTTAATCTGACAAATAAATCATGGATATTATTGGTGGAGTAACAACATCTTTATAAAATATTTAAATACCCTTAAGTGATTAAAACAACATCAAAACAATTAGTTATACTCCTAATATATTTTACCAAATACTAAACTATTTTTATTCTGAGGTAAAACTTCTTAGAACAGTGGATTAATTTGACACACTATTTTGTTTTCATATTTTACTAAACCAAAAATATAGTGCAACTAAAATAAAAGAGAAAACAAAACAAAAAAACAAAACAAAAGAAACCACCCCGCTCCCCATGGGCCTCGGCCCTTCCCACCCAACCGGCCTACTTGGCCCAACCGGCCACCCCCTGGCCTATAGCCCACAGCCCCACACCCCAAAAACCCTAACCCCCCACTCCCTCTCCCCCTCCCAATCCAATCTGGATCGGGGACAAA
>NC_041388.1:146411601-146507419 GCF_002162155.2 Triticum dicoccoides | reverse complement strand
ATCGAGGGGACGAACCTCCCCACGGCGCCCCGACCCCGTCGACCTTCGCAGCCGCCTCGACGCCGCGCGAAACGCCTCCGCCACAGCCACCTCGCCGTCTCCCTCGTCCTCGCGCCCCGTCCCCTCTCCCCCGACGGCGCCGCTCGCTGCGCCAATCGCGACTGCGCCCTCGACGCCGCATGGACGCCGTCGCCCCGCCGGACTACGTCATCTCTGCCTCGCCGTCGCCGGACCACCCCAAGCCACCTCGAGCCCACTGCCCCGAACCCTACTTCCACCGTGAGCCGCGCCCCTTCTCTCCTTCCCCTGTCCCCGCGTCGCGTCCGACCTCCCGCGCCGCCCTCTGCAGCGCTGCGTCGCCCGCTCCACCGCGTATGCGCCCGCAGGCTCCCTCTCGTGCGCACGCCCATGCTCGTGCTCACCGCCGCGGCCGCGCTCACCGCGGCCCTGCTACGCCCCGCCCGCGGTTGCCGTGGACCGAGCACGCCCGCGCCGTCCCGCCGCTCCCTTGCTCTCGTCGGCGTCCCGCTCACGCACGCGCGCCCTCGCCCTTCGCCTTGCCCCTGCCTCGCCTGCCGTGGACAACGGCCCCGCCATCCCGCTCGTCGCCTCACTCATGCGCCGTCCGACGGTGACCACCATGATCTCCTGCCGTTGGCCGCCCCCCCTCCATTCTGCGGTGGTCGGTGGCCTCGCTGGAGGCCGCGCCCGGCCGCGGAGCCCGAGCCCCCTGGTGCCGTGCGTGCCCAGGTCCGGCCTCCTAGGGCGCCCGCCCGTTAACCCTCGCCCACTTCGCCCAGTTGCCCCCTGGGCCTATGACAGTGGGGCCCGCCCCCAGAACGTTAAAAAAAAGTATATAAAAATAAATAAAACAATAATTAAAATAAAACAAATTTAATTAATTAATTAACTAAATTAATTAAGTTAATTAAACTTAATTAATTAATCTAATTAACCTGTTAGCTTAATTAAACAGTAATTAGTTTAACTAAACCCTACTTAACCTAACAGAGTATGACAGGTGGGTCCCACTGGACCCACGCGTCAGTTTGACCCGGTCAATCCCTGTTGACTGCTGATGTCAGCATGACATCATGCTGATGTCATAAATCTATTTTTGAATTAATTAAATAATTAATTAAATTTCAGAAATTAATAAAATCTTTAGAAAATCATATCTTTTAATCCGTAACTCGGATTAAATTATTTTCAACATGAAAGTTGCTCAGAACGAGGAGACGAATCCGGATAGGCAGCCCGTTTATCCACCACACATCCCTAGCATAGCGAACACGCAACTTTCCCCCTCCGGTTCACCGGCCCAAAAACACGGAACACCAGGAATACTTTCCCGGATGTTTCCCCCTTCACCAGTATCACCTCATACCGCGTTAGGACACGTCTAGCTCTACTTGTTGTCCTGATATGCACTTGCTTGCTATGTATTTACTGTTTCTCCCCCCTCTTCTCTCCGGTAGACCGAGTGGCGATGCTGATGCCCCTGTGGTCGACCACGTCACCGACGACCCCTCCTTCTTGTCTGAGCAACCAGGCAAGCCCCCCCTTTGATCACCAGATATCGCCTACTCTTCTCTATACTGCTTGCACTAGAGTAGTGTAGCCTGTTACTGCTTCCCGTTAATCCTATACTGATGCATAGCCTGTCCTTGCTACTACTGTTGTTACCTTTACCTGCAATCCTAATGCTTAGTATAGGATGCCAGTTTATCATCAGTGGCCCTACATCCTTGTCCGTCTGCCATGCTATACTATCGGGCCGTGATCACTCGGGAGTTGATCACGGGTATATACTATATACTTTATACATGATACATGTGGTGATTAAAGACGGGTCGGCTTGTAGGAGCACCCGTGAGTGGATCTTTGAGGCGGAGCGACAGGGCAGGTTCCGACCACCTAGGAGAGAGGTGGGCCTGGCCCTGGTCGGCGTTCGCAGATACTTAACACGCTTAACGAGATCTGGGTATTTGATCTGAGTCTGGCCATTTGGTCTATACGCACTAACCATCTACGCGGGAGTAGTTATGGGTATCCCGGCGTCATGGTATCAGCCGAAGCCTTCGTGACGTCAGCGATTGAGTGGCGTGCGCCGGATTGGACTGGAACGCCACTAGGCTAGGTCTGCTTTCGGCCGCGTACGCAACATGCAGGTGTGCTAAGGGCGATGGGCCCAGACCCCTGTGCGCTTAGGTTTAGACCGACGTGCTGACCTCTCTGTTGTGCCTAGGTAGGGCTGCGATGTGTTGATCTTCCGAGGCCGGGCATGACCCAGGAAAGTGTGTCCGGCCAAATGGGATCGAGCATGTTGGGTTATGTGGTGCACCCCTGCAGGGAAGTTAATCTATTCGAATAGCCGTGATCTTCGGTAACAGGACGACTTGGAGTTGTACCTTGACCTTATGACAACTAGAACCGGATACTTTATAAAACACATCCTTCCAAGTGCCTGATACAACTGGTGATCGCTCTCTCACAGGGCGACGAGGGGAGGATCATCGGTTAGGATTATGCTATACGATGCTGCTTGGAGGACTTCAGTCTACTCTCTTCTACATGCTGCAAGACGGAGGATGCCAGAAGCGTAGTCTTTGAAAGGACTAGCTATCCCCCTCTTATTCCGGCTTTCTACAGTTCAGTCCACATATGATAGCCTTAATCCATTTGATACCAATGCATACATATGTAGTGTAGCTCCTTGCTTGCGAGTACTTTGGATGAGTACTCACGGTTGCTTTCTCCCTCTTTTCCCCCTATCCCTTCTACCTGGTTGTCGCAACCAGATGTTGGATCCCAGGAGCCAGACGCCACCTTCGACGAGGACTCCTACTACACCGGAGGTGCCTACTACTACGTGATGCCCGCTGACGACGACCAGGAGTAGTTAGGAGGATCCCAGGCAGGAGGCATGCGCCTCTTTCGATCTGTATCCTAGTTTGTGCTAGCCTTCTTAAGGCAAACTTGTTTAACTTATGTCTGTACTCAGACATTGTTGCTTCCGCTGACTCGTCTATGATCGAGCTCTTGTATTCGAGCCCTCGAGGCCCCTGGCTTGTAATATGATGCTTGTATGACTTGTTTTTTTTTGTAGAGTTGTGTTGTGATATCTTCCCGTGAGTCCCTGATCTTGATCGTACACGTTTGCGTGTATGATTAGTGTACGATTAAATCGGGGGCATCACACTACTTGGCATAATTTTAATGTAATTCTTCTTAATTGTGGTATGAATATTCAGATCCGAAAGATTCAAGACAAAAGTTCATATTGACATAAAAATAATAATACTTCAAGCATACTAACAAAGCAATTATGTCTTCTGAAAATAACATGGCTAAAGAAAGTTATCCCTACAAAATCATATAGTCTGGCTATGCTCTATCTTCACCAGACAAAATATATAAATCATGCACAACCCCAATGACAAGCCAAGCAATTGTTTCATACTTTTGACATTCTCAAAACTTTCTCAATCTTCACGCAATACATGGAGTGGAATAGAGTGGTGGTTGTGGAGAAGACAAAAAGGGAGAAGATAGTCTCACATCAACTAGGTGTATCAACGGGCTATGGAGATGCCCATCAATAGATATCATTGTGAGTGAGTAGGGATTGCCATGCAACGGATGCACTAGAGCTATAAGTATATGAAAGCTCAAAAAGAAACTAAGTGGGTGTGCATTCAACTTGCTTGCACATGAAGACCTAGGGCATTTTGAGGAAGCCCATCATTGGAATATACAAGTCAAGTTCTATAATGAAAGATTCCCACTAGTATATGAAAGTGATAACATGAGAGACTCTCTACTATGAAGATCATGGTGCTACTTTGAAGCACAAGTGTGGTAAAAGGATAGTAACATTGTCCCTTCTCTCTTTTTCTCTCATTTTTTTATTTTTCGTCTGGAGTCTCATCCCGACTTGTGGGGGAATCATAGTATCCATCATCCTTTCCTCACCGGGACAATGCTCTAATAATGATGATCATCACACTTTTATTTTTCTTACAACTCAACAATTACAACTCGATACTTAGAACAAAATATGACTCTATATGAATGCCTCCGGCGGTGTACCGGGATATGCAATGAATCAAGAGTGACATGTATGAAAGAATTATGAATGGTGGCTTTGCCACAAATACGATGTCAACTACATGATCATGCTAAGCAATATGACAATGATGGAGTGTGTCATAATAAACGGAACGGTGGAAAGTTGCATGGCAATGTATCTCAGAATGGCTATGAAAATGCCATAATAGGTAGGTATGGTGGCTGTTTTGAGGAAGGTATATGGTGGGTGTATGATACCGGCGAAAGGTGCGCGGTATTAGAGAGGCTAGCAAAGGTGGAAGGGTGAGAGTGCATATAATCCATGGACTCAACATTAGTCATAAAGAACTCATATACTTATTGCAAAAATCTACAAGTTATCAAAGCAAAGTATTACACGCATGCTCCTAGGTGGATAGATTTGCAGGAAAAGACCATCGCTCGTCCCCGACCGCCACTCATAAGGAAGGCAATCAAAAAAGAAATCATGCTCCGACTTCATCACATAATGGTTCACCATACGTGCATGCTACGGGAATCACAAGCTTCAACACAAGTATTTCTCAAATTCACAACTACTCAACTAGCATGACTTTAATATTCAACACACTCATAAGAGAATTTTTTTTATTCTTGAATACCTAGCATATTAGGATTTAAAGCAAATTACCATGCTATTAAGACTCTCAAAATAATCTAAGTGAAGCATGAGAGATCAATAGTTTCTATAAAACAAATCCACCACCGTGCTCTAAAAGATATAAGTGAAGTACTAGAGCAAAATTATATAACTCAAAAGATATAAGCGAAGCACATAGAGTATTCTAACAAATTCTAAATCATGTATGGCTCTCTCAAAACATGTGTACAACAAGGATGATTGTGGTAAACTAAAAATCAAAGACTCAAATAATACAAGACGCTCCAAGCAAAACACATATCATGTGGCGAATAAAAATATAGCTCCAAGTAAAGTTACCGATAGAAGTAGACGAAAGAGGGGATGCCTTCCGGGGCATCCCCAAGCTTTGGCTTTTAGGTGTACTTAGATTATATTGGGGGTTCCATGGGCATCCCCAATCTTAGGCTCTTGCCAGTCCTTGTTCCATAATTCATCAAATCTTTACCCAAAACTTGAAAACTTCACAACACAAAACTTAAAGTAGAAAATCTCGTGAGCTCCGTTAGCGAAAGAAAATAAAAGACCACTTCAAGGTACTGTAATGAACTCATTATTTATTTATATTGGTGTTATACCTACTGTATTCCAACTTCTCTATGGTTTATAAACTATTTTACTAGCCATAGATTCATCAAAATAAGCAAACAACACACGAAAAAAGAAACTGTCAAAACAGAACAGTCTGTAGTAATCTGTAGCTAGCGCAAGATCTGGAAGCCCAAAAATTCTAAAATAAATTTCTGGACGTGTGTAATTTATCTATTAATCATCTGCAAAAAGAATTAACTAAATAGGACTTTCCAAATAAAAATGACAGCAGTTCTCGTGAGCGCTAAAGTTTTTGTTTTTTACAGCAAGTTTAACAAGACTTTCCCCAAGTCTTCCCAACGGTTCTACTTGGCACAAACACTAATTAAACACAAAAAACACAACCAAAACAGAGGATAGATAAATTATTTATTGAATAACAGCAAGGATAAATATTGGTTTGACACCCAACAAGTGCTTTTCTTTAAAGCCTTATAGCTAGGTATAAGATTTCAACGATGCTCACATGAAAGACAAGAATTGAAGCACAAAGAGAGCATCATAAAACATGTGACAAAAAATCTAATTCTAACATACTTCCTATGCATAGGCATATTATTGGCAAACAAATTATCAAGGCAAGCAAAAACTAGCATATGCAAGGGAGCGGAAAGAAAGAATAGAAATCTCAACATAACGAGAGGTAGTTTAGTAACATGAAAGTTTCTACAACCATATTTTCATCTCTCATAATAATTACATGTGGGACCATAAGAAAATTCAACAAAATAGCTATCACATAAAATATTTTCAACACGATCCACATGCATGCAAAATTGACACTCTTCCAAAATAGTGGGATTAACATTAACTAAAGTCATGGCCTCTCCAAACCCACTTTCAATAACATTGCAAACACTATTATCAATCTTATATTCATCATGGGCTTAAATAAATTTTCAAGATTGTAAGAAGAATCACCCCAATCATCATCATTGCAACAAGTAGAGGTCATAGCAAAACTATCATCCCCGAGCTTAGGGTTTTGCATATTATTAGCACAATTTATATCAATAGAATTTATACTATCATCACTGCAATCATGCTTTTTATTCAAAGATCCATCGGGAATCACTCCATAAGGTACTTTATCACAGTTTTCAGATTCACGAATTTCAAGCAAAACTTCATAAAGATAATCTAGTGCACAAAACTCACTAGCAATTGGTTCATCATAATTGGATCTCTTAAAAAGATTAGCAAGTGGATGAGGATCCATAGATCTTAGGTTCTCTGTTTAGTAATAAATAAACAACTATTCTAACCATACGAGCAAACAAGAAACGGGCAAAAAGAGGCAAATAGAGAAAGAGAGGGAGGATAGAGAGAGACGGCGAATGAAATGGCAAGGGTGAAGTGGGGGAGAGGAAAATGAGAGGCAAATTGCAAATAATGTAATGCGGGAGATAAGGGTATGTTATGGGTACTTGGTATGTTGACTTTTGCGTAGACCTCCCCGGCAACGGCGCCACAAATCCTTCTTGCTACCTCTTGAGCATTGCATTGGTTTTCCCCAAAGAGGAAGGGATGATGCAGCAAAGTAGCGTAAGTATTTCCCTCGGTTTTTGAGAACCAAGGTATCAATCTAGTAGGAGGCTACATGCAAGTCCCTCGTACCTGCACAAAACAAATAAATCCTCGCAACCAACGCAAATAGGGGTTGTCAATCCCTATAAGGCCACTTACGAGAGTGAGATCTGATAGATATGATAAGATAATATTTTTGGTATTTTTATGATAAAGATGCAAAGTAAAATAACGGCAAAGTAAATAGCAAAGGAAATAACTAAGTAGTAGGAGATCAATATGATAAAGATAGACCCGGGGGCCATAGGTTTCACTAGTGGCTTCTCTCGAGAGCATAAGTATTCTACGGTGGGTGAACGAATTACTATTGAGCAATTGACAGAATTGAGCATAGTTATGAGAATATCTAGGTATGATCATGTATATAGGCATCATGTCCGAGACAAGTAGACCGACTCCTGCCTGCATCTACTACTATTACTCCACTCATCGACCGCTATCCAGCATGCATCTAGAGTATTAAGTTAAAAACAGAGTAACGCCTTAAGCAAGATGACATGATGTAGAGGGATAGACTCATGCAATATGAAGAAAACCCATCTTTTTATCCTCGATGGCAACAATACAATACGTGCCTTGCTGCCTCTACTGTCAGTGGGAAAGGACACCGCAAGATTGAACCCAAAGCTAAGCACTTCTCCCATTGCAAGAAAGATCAATCTAGTAGGCCAAACCAAACTGATAATTCAAAGAGACTTGCAAAGATAACCAATCATATATAAAAGAATTCAGAGAAGATTCAAATATTGTTCATAGATAGACTTGATCATAAACCCACAGTTCATCGGTCTCAACAAACACATCGCAAAAATAAGATTACATCGAATAGTTCTCCACAAGAGAGGGGGAGAATGTTGTATTGATATCCAAAAAGAGAGAAGAAGCCATCTAGCTACTAACTATGGACCCGTAGGTCTGAGGTAAACTACTCACACTTCATCGGAGAGGCTATGGTGTTGATGTAGAAGCCCTCCGTGATCGATGCCCCCTCCGGCGGAGCTCCAGAACAGGCCCCAAGATGGGATTAGGGTTTTGGCTCCATATCTGATCGTTTGGGGGTACGTAGGTATATATATAGGAGGAAGGAGTACGTTGGTGGAGCAACAGGGGGCCCACGAGGGTGGAGGGCACGCCTGGGGTAGGCAGGCGCGCCCCCTACCTCATGGCCTCCTCTTTTCTTTCTTGACATAGGGTCCAAGTCTCCCAGGTCTTATTCGTTGAGAAAATCACGTTCCCCGAAGGTTTCATTTCGTTTGGACTCCGTTTGATATTCCTTTTCTTCGAAACCCTAAACCAGGCAAAAAACAGCAATTCTGGGCTGGGCCTCCGGTTAATAGGTTAGTCCCAAAAATAATATAAAAGTGGATAATAAAGCCCAATAATGTCCAAAACAGTAGATAATATAGGATGGAGCAATAAAAAATTATAGATACGTTGGAGACATATCAAGGCCCTCCGTGATCGTTGCCCCCTCCGGTGGAGCTCCGAAAAAGGCCCCAAGATGGGATCTCTTGGGTACAGAAGGTTGCGGCGGTGGAAATAGGGTTTCGTGGTGCTCCCTGATGTTTTCAGGGTATATGAGTATATATAGGAGGAAGAAGTAGGTCGGTTGAGCCACGAGAGGGGAGGGCGCGGCCAGGGGGTAGGCGCGCCCCCTGCCTCGTGGACTCCTTGTTCATTTCTTGACGTCCACTCCAAGTCCTCTGGATCACGTTTGTTCAAAAAATCACGTTCCCAAAGGTTTGATTCCGTTTGATATTTCTTTTCTGCGAAACACTGAAATAGGCAAAAAAACAACAATTTGCACTGGGCCTTGGGTTAATAGGATAGTCCCGAAAATAATATAAAAGTGTAAAATAAAGCCCATTAACATCCAAAACAGATAATATAATAGCATGGAACAATCAAGAATTATAGATACGTTGGAGACGTATCACGTGAAGGAAATGTGCCCTAGAGGCAATAATAAAGTTATTATTTATTTCCTTATATCATGATAAATGTTTATTATTCATGCTAGAATTGTATTAACCGGAAACATAATACATGTGTGAATACATAGACAAACAGATTGTCACTAGTATGCCTCTACTTGACTAGCTCGTTGATCAAAGATGGTTATGTTTCCTAACCATAGACATGAGTTGTCATTTGATTAAAGGGGTCACATCATTAGGAGAATGATGTGATTGACATGACCCATCCCGTTAGCTTAGCACACGATCGTTTAGTATTCTGCTATTGCTTTCTTCATGACTTATACATGTTCCTATGACTATGAGATTATGCAACTCCCGTTTACCGGAGGAACACTTTGTGTGCTACCAAACATCACAACGTAACTGGGTGATTATAAAGGTGCTCTACAGGTGTCTCCGAAGGTACTTGTTGGCTTGGCGTATTTCGAGATTAGGATTTGTCACTCCGATTGTCGGAGAGGTATCTCTGGGCCCTCTCGGTAATGCACATCACTTAAGCCTTGCAAGCATTGCAACTAATGAGTTAGTTGCGGGATGATGTATTACGGAACGAGTAAAGAGACTTGCCGGTAACGAGATTGAACTAGGTATTGAGATACCGACGATCGAATCTCAGGCAAGTAACATACTGATGACAAAGGGAACAACGTATGTTGTTGTGCGGTTTGACCGATAAAGATCTTCGTAGAATATGTGGGAGCCAATATGAGCATCCAGGTTCTGCTATTGGTTATTGACCGGAGACGTGTCTCGGTCATGTCTACATAGTTCTCGAACCCGTAGGGTTCGCACGCTTAACGTTATGATGTCGGTTATATTATGAGTTTATATATTTTGATGTACCGAAGGTTGTTCGGGGTCCCGGATGTGATCAAGGACATGACGAGGAGTCTCGAAATGGTCAAGACATGAAGATTGATATATTGGAAGCCTATGTTTGGATGTCGGAAGTGTTCCGGGTGAAATTGGGATTTTACCGGAGTACCGGGAGGTTACCGAACCCCCCCGGGAGCTTAATGGGCCTATATGGGCCTTAGTGGAAATAGAGGGAAGCAAGGGGATTGTGGGGCGCGCCCCCCAAGGCCCAAACCGAATTGGTTTAGGGCAAGGGGGGCCGCCCCCTCTTTCCTTCTCCCGAATCCTATTCCAACTAGGAAAGGGGGGGTCCTACTCCCGGTGGGAGTAAGAGTCCTCCTGGTGCGCCCTCTCCCTGGCCGGCCGCACCCCCCTTGCTCCTTTATATACGGGGTAGGGGCACCCCATAGACACAACAATTGATCTGTTTGATCTTTTAGCCGTGTGCGGTGCCCCCCTCCACCATAGTCCACCTCGATAATATTGTAGCGGTGCTTAGGCGAAGCCCTGCGTCGGTAGAACATCAACATCGTCACCACGCCGCCATGCTGACGAAACTCTCCCTCAACACTCGGCTGGATCGGAGTTCAAGGGATGTTATTGGGCTGAACGTGTGCTGAACTCGGAGGTGCCGTACGTTCGGTACTTGATCGGTCGGATCGTGAAGACGTACGACTACATCAACCGCGTTGTGCTAACGCTTCCGCTTTCGGTCTACGAGGGTACGTGGACAACACTCTCCCCTCTCGTTGTTATGCATCACCATGATCTTGCGTGTGCGTAGGAAATTTTTGAAATTACTATGTTTCCTAACAGTGGCATCCGAGCCAGGTTTTATGCGTAGATGTCATATGCACGAGTAGAACACAAGTGAGTTGTGGGTGATATAAGTCATACTACTTACCAGCATGTCATACTTTGGTTCGGCGGTATTGTTGGATGAACGGCCTGGACCGACATTACGCGTACGCTTACGCGAGACTGGTTCTACCGACGTGCTTTGCACACAGGTGGCTGGCGGGTGTCAGTTTCTCCAACTTTAGTTGAACCGAGTCGGGCTATGCCCGGTCCTTGCGAAGGTTAAAACAGCACCAACTTGACAAACTATCGTTGTGGTTTTGATGCGTAGGTAAGAACGATTCTTGCTAAGCCCGTAGTAGCCACGTAAAACTTGCAAGAACAAAGTAGAGGACATCTAACTTGTTTTTGCAGGGCATGTTGTGATGTGATATGGTCAAGACATGATGCTAAATTTTATTGTATGAGATGATCATGTTTTGTAACCGAGTTATCGACAACTGGACGGAGCCATATGGTTGTTGCTTTATTGTATGCAATGCAATCTCCCTGTAATGCTTTACTTTATCACTAAGCGGTAGCGATAGTCGTGGAAGCATAAGATTGGCGAGACAACAACGATGCTACGATGGAGATCAAGGTGTCGCGCCGGTGACGATGGTGATCATGACGGTGCTTCGGAGATGGAGATCACAAGCACAAGATGATGATGGCCATATCATATCACTTATATTAATTGCATGTGATGTTTATCTTTTATGCATCTTATCTTGCTTTGATTGACGGTAGCATTATAAGATGATCTCTCACTAAATTTCAAGATAAAAGTGTTCTCCCTGAGTATGCATCGTTGCCAAAGTTCATCGTGCCCAGACACCACGTGATGATCGGGTGTGCTAAGCTCCACGTCCATCTACAATGGGTGCAAGCCAGTTTTGCACATGCAGAATATTCAGGTTAAACTTGACGAGCCTAGCATATGCAGATATGGCCTCGGAACATTGAGACCAAAAGGTCAAGCGTGAATCATCTAGTAGATATGATCAACATAGTGATGTTCACCATTGAAAACTACTCCATTTCACGTGATGATCAGTTATGGTTTAGTTGATTTGGTTCACGTGATCACTTAGAAGATTAGAGGGATGTCTTTCTAAGTGGGAGTTCTTAAGTAATGTGATTAATTGAACTTAAATTTATCATGAACTTAGTACCTGATAGTATCTTGCTTGTCTATGTTTGATTGTAGATAGATGGCCCGTGCTGTTGTTCCATTGAATTTTAATGTGTTCCTTGAGAAAGCAAAGTTGAAAGATGATGGTAGCAATTACACGGACTGGGTCCGTAACTTGAGGATTATCCTCATTGCTGCTCAAAAGAATTATGTCCTGGAAGCACCGCTGAGTGCCAGGCCTGTTGCTGATGCAACTGCAGACATTAAGAACACCTGGCAGAGCAAAGCTGATGACTACTCGATAGTTCAGTGTGCCATGCTTTACGGCTTAGAACTGGGACTTCAACGACGTTTTGAACGTCATGGATCATATGAGATGTTCCAGGAGTTGAAGTTAATATTTCAAGCAAATGCCCGGATTGAGAGATATGAAGTCTCCACTAAGTTCTACAGCTACAAGATGGAGGAGAATAGTTCTGTCAGTGAGCATATACTCAGAATGTCTAGGTACCATAATCACTTGACTCAGCTGGGAGTTAATCTTCCGGTTGATAGTGTCATTGACAAAGTTCTTCAATCACTGCCACCAAGCTGCAAAAGCTTCGTGATGAACTATAATATGCAAGGGATGAATAAGGCAATTCCCGAGCTCCTCGCAATGCTAAAAGCTGTGGAGGTAGAAATCAAGAAGGAGCATCAAGTGTTGATGGTCAATAAGACCACCAGTTTCAAGAAAAAGGGTAAAGGGAAGAAGAAGGGGAACTTCCAGAAGAACAGCAAGCAAGTTGCTGCTCAGGAGAAGAAACCCAAGTCTAGACCTAAGCCTGAGACTGAGTGCTTCTACTGCAAGCAGACTGGTCACTGGAAGCGGAACTGCCCTAAGTATTTGGCGGATAATAAGGATGGCAAGGTGAACAAAGGTATATGTGATATACATGTTATTGATGTGTACCTTACTAGAGCTCGCAGTAGCACCTGAGTATTTGATACTGGTTCTGTTGCTAATATTTGCAACTCGAAATAGGGACTACAGATTAAGCGAACACTGGCAAAGGACGAGGTGACGATGCGCGTGGGAAATGGTTCCAAAGTCAATGTGATCATAGTCGGCACGCTACCTCTACATCTACCTTTGGGATTAGTATTAGACCTAAATAATTGTTATTTGGTGCCAGCGTTGAGCATGAACATTATATCTGGATCTTGTTTGATGCGAGACGGTTATTCATTTAAATCAGAGAATAATGGTTGTTCTATTTATATGAGTAATATCTTTTATGGTCATGCACCCTTGAAGAGTGGTCTATTTTTGATGAATCTCGATAGTAGTGATACACATATTCATAATGTTGAAGCCAAATGATGCAGAGTTGATAATGATAGTGAAACTTATTTGTGGCACTACCGTTTAGGTCATATCGGTATAAAGCGCATGAAGAAACTCCATACTGATGGACTTTTGGAACCACTTGATTATGAATCACTTGGTACTTGCGAACCGTGCCTCATGAGCAAGATGACTAAAACGTCGTTCTCCGGTACTATGGAGAGAGCAACAGATTTGTTGGAAATCATACATACAGATGTATGTGGTCCGATGAATGTTGAGGCTCGTGGAGGATATCGTTATTTTCTCACCTTCACAGATGATTTAAGCAGATATGGGTATATCCACTTAATGAAGCATAAGTCTGAAACATTTGAAAAGTTCAAAGAATTTCAGAGTGAAGTTGAAAATCATCGTAACAAGAAAATAAAGTGTCTACAATCTGATCGTGGAGGAGAATATTTGAGTTACGAGTTTGGTCTACATTTCAAACAATGCGAAATAGTTTCGCAACTCACGGCACCCAGAACACCACAGCGTAATGGTGTGTCCGAACGTCGTAATCGTACTTTACTAGATATGGTGCGATCTATGATGTCTCTTACAGATTTACCGCTATCATTTTGGGGTTATGCTTTAGAGACGGCCGCATTCACGTTAAATAGGGCACCATCGAAATCCGTTGAGACGACGCCTTATTAACTGTGGTTTGGCAAGAAACCGAAGTTGTCGTTTCTGAAAGTTTGGGGCTGCGATGCTGATGTGAAAAAGCTTCAACCTGATAAGCTCGAACCCAAATCAAAGAAATGTGTCTTCATAGGATACCCAAAGAAGACTGTTGGGTATACCTTCTATCACAGATCCGAAGGCAAGACATTCGTTGCTAAGAATGGATCCTTTCTTGAGAAGGAGTTTCTCTCGAAAGAAGTGAGTGGGAGGAAACTGGAACTTGATGAGGTAACTATACCTGCTCCACTATTGGAAAGTAGTTCATCACAGAAACCGGTTTCTGTGACGCCTACACCAATTAGTGAGGAAGTTAATGATGATGATCATGGAACTTCGGATCAAGTTACTACTGAACCTCGTAGATCAACCAGAGTAAGATCCACACCAGAGTGGTACGGTAATCCTATTCTGGAAGTCATGCTACTAGATCATGATGAACCTACGAACTATGAAGAAGCAATGGTAAGCCTCGATTCCGCAAAATGGCTTGAGGCCATGAAATCTGAGATGGGGTCCATGTATGAGAACAAAGTATGGACTTTGGTTGACTTGCCCGATGATCGTCAAGCAATTGAGAATAAATGGATCTTCAAGAAGAAGACTAACGCTGACGGTAATGTTACTGTCTATAAAGCTCAACTTGATGCAAAAGGTTTTCGACAAGTTCAAGGGGTTGACTACGATGAGACCTTCTCACCCGTAGCAATGCTTAAGTCTGTCCGAATCATGTTAGCAATTGCCACATTTTATGATTATGAAATTTGGCAAATGGATGTAAAAACTGCATTCCTGAATGGATTTCTGGAAGAAGAGTTGTATATGATGCAACCAGAAGGTTTTGTCGATCCAAAGGGAGCTAACAAAGTGTGCAAGCTCCAGCGATCCATTTATGGACTGGTGCAAGCCTCACGGAGTTGGAATAAACGCTTTGATAGTGTGATCAAAGCATTTGGTTTTATACAGACTTTTGGAGAAGCCTGTATTTACAAGAAAGTGAGTGGGAGCTCTGTAGCATTTCTAATATTATATGTAGATGACATATTGCTAATTGGAAATGATATAGAATTTCTGGATATCATAAAGTTATACTTGAATAAGAGTTTTTCAATGAATGACCTCAGTGAAGTTGCTTACATATTGGGCATCAAGATCTATAGAGATAGATCAAGACGCTTAATTGGACTTTCACAAAGCACGTACCTTGACAAAGTTTTGAAGAAGTTCAAAATGGATCAAGCAAAAAAAGGGTTCTTGCTTGTGTTACAAGGTGTGAAGTTGAGTAAGACTCAATGCCCGACCACTGCAGAAGATAGAGAGAAAATGAAAGATGTTCCCTATGCTTCAGCCATAGGCTCTATCATGTATGAAATGTTGTGTACCAGACCTGATGTGTGCCTTGCTATAAGTCTAGCAGGGAGGTACCAAAGTAATCCAGGAGTGGATCACTGGACAGCGGTCAAGAACATCTTGAAATACCTGAAAAGGACTAAGGATATGTTTCTCGTTTATGGAGGTGACAAGGAGCTCATCGTAAACGGTTACGTTGATGCAAGCTTTGACACTGATCCGGAGGATTCTAAATCGCAAAACGGATACGTGTTTACATTAAACGGTGGAGCTGTCAGTTGGTGCAGTTCTAAACAAAGCGTTGTGGCGGGATCTACATGTGAAGCGGAGTACATAGTTGCTTCGGAAGCAGCAAATGAAGGAGTTCATATCCGATCTAGGTGTCATACCTAGTGCACCGGGTCCAATGAAAATCTTTTGTGACAATACTGGTGCAATTGCCTTGGCGAAGGAATCCAGATTTCACAAGAGAACCAAACACATCAAGAGACGCTTCAATTCCATCTGGGATTTAGTCCAGGTGGGAGACATAGGAATTTGCAAGATACATAAGGATCTGAATGTTGCAGACCCGTTGACTAAGCCTCTTCCACGAGCAAAAGATGATCAGCACCAAGGCTCCATGTGTGTTACAATCATTACTATGTAATCTAGATTATTGACTCTAGTGCAAGTGGGAGACTGAAGGAAATATGCCCTAGAGGCAATAATAAAGTTATTATTTATTTCCTTGTATGATTATAAATGTTTATTATTCATGCTAGAATTGTATTAACCAGAAACATAATACATGTGTGAATACATAGACAAACAGATTGTCACTAGTATGCCTCTACTTGACTAGCTCGTTGATCAAAGATGGTTATGTTTCCTAACCATAGACATGAGTTGTCATTTGATTAACGGGGTCACATCATTAGGAGAATGATGTGATTGACATGACCCATTCCGTTAGCTTAGCACACGATCGTTTAGTATTCTGCTATTGCTTTCTTCATGACTTATACATGTTCCTATGACTATGAGATTATGCAAATCCCGTTTACCGGAGGAACACTTTGTGTGCTACCAAACGTCACAACGTAACTGGGTGATTATAAAGGTGCTCTACAGGTGTCTCCAAAGGTACTTGTTGGGTTGGCGTATTTCGAGATTAGGATTTGTCACTCTGATTGTCGGAGAGGTATCTCTGGGCCCTCTCGGTAATGCACATCACTTAAGCCTTGCAAGCATTCCAACTAATGAGTTAGTTGCGGGATGATGTATTACGGAACGAGTAAAGAGACTTGCTGGTAACGAGATTGAACTAGGTATTGAGATATCGACGATCGTATCTCGGGCAAGTAACATACTGATGACAAGGGGAACAACGTATGTTGTTGTGCGGTTTGACCGATAAAGATCTTCGTAGAATATGTGGGAGCCAATATGAGCATCCATGTTCCGCTATTGGTTATTGATCGGAGACGTGTCTCGGTCATGTCTACATAGTTCTCGAACCCATAGGGTCCGCACGCGTAACGTTATGATGATGGTTATATTATGTGCTTATATGTTTTGATGTACCGAAGGTTGTTCGGAGTCTTGGATGTGATCAAGGACATGACGAGGAGTCTCGAAATGGTCAAGACATGAATATTGATATATTGGAAGCCTATGTTTGGATGTCAGAAGTGTTCTGGGTGAAATCGGGATTTTACCGGAGTACCGGGAGGTTACCAGAACCCCCCGGGAGCTTAATGCACCCCCCTTGCTCCTTTATATACAGGGGTAGGGGGGCACCCCATAGACACAACAATTGATCTGTTTGATCTTTTAGCCGTGTGCGGTGCCCCCCTCCACCATAGTCCACCTCGATAATACTATAGCGGTGCTTAGGTGAAGCCCTGCGTCGTTAGAACATCAACATCGTCACCACGCTGTCGTGCTGATGAAACTCTCCCTCAACACTCAGCTGGATCGGAGTTCGAGGGACGTCATCGGGCTGAATGTGTGCTGAACTCGGAGGTGCCGTACGTTCGGTACTTGATCGGTCGGATCGTGAAGACGTACGACTACATCAACCGCGTTGTGCTAACGCTTCCGCTTTCGGTCTACGAGGGTACGTGGACAACACTCTCCCCTCTCGTTGCTATGCATCACCATGATCTTGCGTGTGCGTAGGAATTTTTTGAAATTACTACGTTCCCCAACATCACGCAACAACCCCCCTACTCGGGTTTATGCTTATGTCACTCAAGCAACCCACTATAAGCGAATCATGAACATATCGCAACACCCTACATCGGGAATCCATCACACTTGCGCGACATGGAGGGCACAATAGGACAGCACCAAAATAAAACATACAACTCATACCAATCTAGATCATCAATCAACCCAAAGACAAATGATATCTACTCAAAACATCATAGGATGGAAACACATCATTGGATCATAATATGTGGCATAAAGCACCATGTTCAAGTAGGGATTACAGCGGGGTGCGGGAGAGTGGACTGCGTAAAAGAGATGAGGATGAGGATGGTGATGTTGATGAAGACGATCACCACGGCGATGATTCCCCTCTTGATGGCACTCCGGTGCCACCAAGAGAGAGGAGGAGAGGTTCTCCCCCTTGTGCTTCCTCCTCCATGGCCTCCCCCTGGATGGGGAGAGGTTCTCCCTCTGGTCCTTGGCCTTCATGGTGATGATGGCCCCTCCGGGATCCTCCTCCATAGGCTCCGGTGATGATGGCCCCCTCCGGTACAGTGCGAGAGAGGGTCTAGATTGATTTCTTGTGGCTACAGAGGCTTGCGGTGGCGGAACTTCCGATCTAGGTTATTTTCTGGAGGTTTGGTAATTTATAGGAGAGGTTGGCGTCGAGAACAAGTCAGGGGGCCCCACAGGAAGTCCACGAGGCAAAGGGGCGCGCCCAAGGGGGGTGGGCGTGCCCCCACCCTCGTGGGGCCCACGGGACTCCCCTCCGGTAGATTTTTGTTCCATTATTTTTTATATTTTCCAGAAAAAATCTCCGTTGATTTTCATCGCATTCCGAGAACTTTTATTTCTTCACAAAAGCAACACCACATTAGTTTTGCTGAAAACAGCGTCAGTCCGGGTTAGTTCTAATCAAATCATACGAAAATCATATAAAAATATTGTAAACATGGCATGAATTCTTCATAAATTATAGATACGTTGGAGACGTATCACTCATGGGGATGGAGTTTAAATCCTTTGACAAGTGGTTCAGTGAGAGAGGTGTCGATTGCACTTATCTGAAATGTAGGGACCGAGCTCGGCATTGTGAACATACTGCTCAAATTATTCCTTAATGCTCACACTCACCATATAATCATTGCATGGCCATAAGCATGTTTTGCTGTTGGCATCTCGTATGGAACTTTCACTTGGTTCAACATAAGACCGACGAGCGAAGCTGCTACTAGAAGATGCCTCCGAGGATATCCTCCTCGAAGAACTCCTTCCAAAGAGGTTCATCATATTCACTTACAATTTTCTGAAAAATTTTGGGTGGCAAATTTTTTTCAAGAAAGCTTCGCAACATTGATAGGAACTACTCATGGGGATGCATAGAGGCCATAGCAAGCATTCAAACTACTTAGAACTCTAAGAATTCAACATGCAAGCTCATCTACAACAGCATCAAGAGTAGCTAATTAAGCAAAATATAAACCACTAAAGCAAAAACTAATTACACTTTTAAAGATGGAGTACCCAAAAAAACTTGGAGATCCGGGAATACCAACTATACCTTGCTCTATCAAAAAGAATTATGTGAAAACTGCTTTGTGTGATTTAGGAGCTGGTGTTAGTGTTGTGCCTTTCTCTTTATATAAAAGACTTGACTTGAATAAACTCACACCTACTGAAATATCTTTGCAAATGGCTGACAAATCAACTGCCATACCTATCGGTATCGTGAGGATGTGCCCGTTGTTGTTGCTAATGTTACTATTTTGACTGACTTTGTTATACTTGAGATGCCCGAGGACGACATGTCGATTATCCTTGGTAGACCCTTCTTGAACACTGCAGGGGCTGTATTGATTGCAATAAAAGCAATTTCACTTTTCATATTAATGGCAATGAGCATACGGTGCACTTTCCGAAGAAATAATTCCAAGTGAATGGTATTAATGTTATTGAAAAATCTTCGACAATCACTATTGGAAGTTTTCAAATACCTCTACCTACTATCAAAAAGAAATATGAAATACTTATTGTTGGGGAAATGCATATCCCCATTGAGGTAACTTAGTGATTTATGAAAGTTCTTCGGTTTCATGCTAATCAAAAGTGATTGTTAATAAGACTTGATCAACCTTATTAATGGATCATTTTTGAACGGTATGAAGTTGATGAATTTAGTAAGCACTAATTTCTATCCCTACTTTTTGTTCTCTGTTTTTATCAGTTAAATAAAATAAAATACCATGTTTTGTCTGTTTTCTGAATTTCCCATGCAATAAAAATGACCAAAAATAAAGGTTCTCGGTATGCCCTAAAAATTTAATATGATTTTTTCTGAATATTTGAGATTTTTTGGTGCAATAAACATTAGAGGGAGGTGCACCAGGTGGGCACAACCCACCTGGGCGCGCCAGCATCCCCAGGCGCGCCCTGGTGGGTTGTGGTCCTTACGTGGGCCCCTCACTTACCTATTCATCCCACATAATCACTTACCTCCAGAAAAAATCCCCATTGCTCTCTCTCTCCCGTGTTCTTGAGCTCAAACCCGCAGATTTCGATCTCTTTGCTCGAAGCTCCGTTTCCGAAACTATTTTAGGGGATTGTTGCTTGGTATGTGACTCCACCATTTGTCCAATTAGTTTTTGTTTTAGTGGCTTATACTTTGAATAATTAGCTACTCTTGGTGCTGCTATAGATGTGCTTGCATGTTGAATTCTTAGCGTTCTAATTAGTATGAATGCTTGCTATGGCTTCTATGTACTATGAGTAGTTGCTATCAATTTTGTGAAGTTTTGTTGAGAAATTTTTGTGGACTAAAAATTCAGATTTTTGTTCATAGGAAAAATTGTACGCGGACATGGATATCTTCAGGAAGTTTGGCTCTACGAAGAACTCCAAGGGTGTTGATGTCTACTACACAAGCTTCTTCTTGTAGACGTTGTTGGGCCTCCAAGTGTAAAGGTTTGTAGGACAGTAGCAAATTTCCCTCAAGTGGATGAACTAAGGTTTATCAATCCGTAGGAGGCGTAGGATGAAGATGGTCTCTCTCAAGCAACCCTGCAACCAAATAACAAAGAGTCTCTTGTGTCCCCAACACACCCAATACAATGGTAAATTGTATAGGTGCACTAGTTCGGTGAAGAGATGGTGATACAAGTGGTATATGGATAGTAGATATGAGTATTTGTAATCTGAAATTATAAAAACAGCAAGGTAACTAAAGATAAAAGTGAGTGTAAAAGGTATTGCAATGCGTTGAAACAAGGCCTAGGGTTCATACTTTCGCTAGTGTAAGTTCCCTCAACAATAATAGCATAATTGGATCACATAACTATCCCTCAACATGCAACAAAGAGTCACTCCAAAGTCACTAATAGCGGAGAACGAACGAAGAGATTATGGTAGGGTATGAAACCACCTCAAAGTTATTCTTTCCAATCAATCCATTGGGCTATTCCTATAAGTGTCACAAACAGCCCTAGAGTTCGTACTAGAATAACACCTTAAGACACAAATCAACCAAAACCCTAATGTCACCTAGATACTCCAATGTCACCTCAAGTATCCGTGGGTATGATTATACGATATGCGTCACACAATCACAGATTCATCTATTAAACCAACACATAGAACCTCAAAGAGTGCCCCAAAGTTTCTACCGGAGAATCACGACGAAAACGTGTGCCAACCCCTATGCATAGGTTCATGGGCGGAACCCGCAAGTTGATCACCAAAACATACATCAAGTGAATCACGTGGTATCCCATTATCACCACAGATACGCACGGCAAGACATACATCAAGTGTTCTCAAATCTTTAAAGACTCAATCCGATAAGATTACTTCAAAGGGGAAACTCAATTCATTAACAGAAGAGAAGAGGGGGAGGAGAAACATAAGATCCAACTATAATAGCAAAGCTCGCGATACATCAAGATCGCGCCAAATCAAGAACACGAGAGAGGGAGATCAAACACATAGCTACTGGTACATACCCTCAGCCCCGAGGGAGAACTACTCCCTCCTCGTCATGGAGAGCACCGGGATGATGAAGATGGCCACCGGGGAAGGATTGCCCCCTCCGACAGGGTGCCGGAACGGGTCTAGATTGGTTGTCGGTGGATACGGAGGCTTCTGGCGGTGGAACTCCCGATCTAATCTCTGTTTTGGAAGTTTTAGGGTACGATGATATATATGGGTGCAGGAAGTACGTCGGAGGAGCTACGGGGGCCCCACGAGGCAGGGGGGTGCGCCCTAGGGGTAGGGGGCGCCCCCACCCTCATGAGCACCTCCCGTATCTCCTGACGTGGACTCCAAGTCTATCCGGTGGCTTTCGTTCCAAAAATAACTTCTCCAGTTGATTTCGTTCCGTTTCGACTCCGTTTGTTATTCCTTTTCTTCGAAACACTGAAATAGGCATAAAACGGCAAATCTGGGTTGGGCCTCCGGTTAATAGGTTAGTCCCAAAAATAATATAAAAGTGGAAAATAAAGCCCAATATTGCCCAAAACAGTAGATAATATAGCATGGAGCAATCAAAAATTATAGATACGTTGGAGACGTATCAAGCATCCCCAAGCTTAATTCCTGCTCGTCCTCGCGTAGCTAAATGATAAAAGATAATTTTTGATGTGGAATGCTAGTCGGCATAATTTCAATGTAATTCTTCTTAATTGTGGCATGAATATTCAGATCCATAAGATTCAAGACAAAATTTCATATTGACATAAAAATAATAATACTTCAAGCATACTAACAAAGCAATCATGTCTTCTCAAAATAACATGGCCAAAGAGAGCTATCCCTACAAAATCATATAGCTGGCTATGCTCCATCTTCACCACACAAAATATTTAAATCATGCACAACCCCAATGACAAGCCAAGCAATTGTTTCATACTTTTGATGTTCTCAAACTTTCTCAATCTTCACGCAATACATGAGCGTGAGCCATGGACATAGCACTATAGGTGGAATAGAATGGTGGTTGTGGAGAAGACAAAAAGGGAGAAGATAGTCTCAGATCAACTAGGCGTATCAACGGGCTATGGAGATGCCCATCAATAGATATCAATGTGAGTGAGTAGGGATTTCCATGCAATGGATGCACTAGAGCTATAAGTATATGAAAGCTCAACAAAAGAAACTGGTGGGTGTGCATCCAACTCGCTTGCTCACGAAGACCTAGGGCATTTGGAGGAAGCCCGTCATTGGAATATACAAGCCAAGTTCTATAACGAAAGATTCCCACTAGTATATGAAAGTGACAACATAGGAGACTCTCTATCATGAAGATCATGGTGCTACTTTGAAGCACAAGTGTGGTAAAAGGATAGTAACATTGTCCCTTCTCTCTTTTTCTCTCATTTTTTATTTTTTTATTTGGGCCTTCTCTTTTTTTATGGCCTCTTTTTTCCTTTTCCTTTTTTTATTGGGGCTTCTTTGGCCTCTTTTATTTATTTTATTCTCGTCCGGAGTCTCATCCCGACTTGTGGGGGAATCATAGTCTCCATCATCCTTTCCTCACTCGGACAATGCTCTAATAATGATGATCATCACAGTTTTATTTACTTACAACTCGATACTTAGAACAAGATATGACTCTATATGAATGCCTTCGGCGGTGTACCGTGATGTGCAATGACTCATGAGTGACATGTATGAAAGAATTATGAATTGTGGCTTTGCCACAAATACGATGTCAACTACATGATCATGCTAAGAAATATGACAATGATGGAGTGTGTCATAATAAACGGAACGGTGGAAAGTTGCATGGCAATATATCTTGGAATGGCTATGGAAATGCCATAATAGGTAGGTATGGTGGCTGTTTTGAGGAAGGTATATGGTGGGTGTATGATACCGGCGAAAGTTGCGGGGTACTAGAGAGGCTAGCAATGGTGGAAGGGTGAGAGTGCGTATAATCCATGGACTCAACATTAGTCATAAAGAACTCACATACTTATTGCAAAAATCTATTAGTTATCGAAACAAAGTACTACGCGCATGCTCCTAGGGGGATAGATTGGTAGGAAAAGACCATCGCTCGTCCCCGACCGCCACTCATAAGGAAGACAATCAATAAATAAATCATGCTCCGACTTCATCACATAACGGTTCACCATACATGAATGCTACGGGAATCACAAACTTCAACACAAGTATTTCTCAAATTCACAACTACTCAACTAGCATGACTCTAATATCACCATCTCCATATCTCAAAACAATCATCAAGCATCAAACTGCTCTTAGTATTCAATACTCTATATGAAAGTTTTTACTAATCTTGTATACCTAGCATATTAGGATTTTAAACAAATTACCATGCTATTTAAGACTCTAAAAATAATCTAAGTGAAGCATGAGAGTTCATCTATTTCTTCAAATTAAAACTACCACCATGCTCTAAAAGATATAAGTGAAGCACTAGAGCATCGACAAACTACTCCGAAAGATATAGGTGAAGATCAATGAGTAGTTGAATAATTATGCAACCATGTGAAGACTCTCTAACATTTAATAATTTCAGATCTTGGTATTCTATTCAAACAAAAATCAAAGCAAAATAAAATGACATTCTAAGAATGGCAAACATCATGTGAAGAAGAAAAAACTTAGGATCAACCGAAACTAACCGATAGTTGATGAAGAAGAAAGGTGGGATGCCAACCGGGGCATCCCCAAGATTAGATGCCTGAGACTTCTTGAAATATTATTTGGGATTCCTTGGGCATCCCCAAGCTTGAGCTTTTGTGTCTCCTTAATTCCTCTCATATCATGGTCTCCCTAAATCTCAAAAGCTTCATCCACACAAAACTCAACAAGGACTCGTGAGATAGGTTAGTATAAACCATTGCAAAAACCTTATCATACTCTACTGTAGCAAATCACTAAAATTATTATTAAACATTGCATACTAAATGCCTCTGCATATTTAATAGTCATATCCTCAAATAGAATCATTAAAGAAGCAAACATATGCAAACAATGCAAACATAACAACAATCTGCCTAAACAGGATAGTCTGTAAAGAATGCAGCAACATCCATACTTTCCTAGCTCCAAAAATTATTAAATAAAATTCCCACTGTAGTAAATTTATCAGAGCTTAATATTCAAAAGGTTTCAACATTTTATCACATTCTTACTTTTCTAGGGAATTATTGCACCAGCGGTAAACTTTCTGTTTTCAAACAGCAACATGTATACTTGTAACATAGGCATAGTAAAGGCTATCAATGCCACTTTTATTGAAATAAAATATGAAAAACATTGTTCTAAATAACATCAAGAAAATCTTAACAAAATAAATTGACGCTCCAAGCAAAACACATATCATGTGGTGAATAAAAATATAGCTCCAAGTAAAGTTACCGATGAATGAAGACGAAAGAGGGGATGCCTTCCGGGGCATCCCCAAGCATAGGCTCTTGGCTATCCTTTAATATTACCTTGGGGTGACTTGGTCATCCCCAAGCTTAGGCTCTTGCCACTCCTCATTCCATAGTCCATCGAATCCTTACCCAAAACTTGAAAACTTACCAGAAAACTCGTAAGCTCCGTTAGTATAAGAAAATAAATCACCACTTCAAGGCACTGTAATTAACTCATTATTTATTTATATTGGTGTTAAACATATTGTATTCCAACTTCTCTATGGTTTATAAACTATTTTACTAGCCATAGATTCATCAAAATAAGTAAACAACACATGAAAAAAAGAATCTGTCAAAAACAGAACAGTATGTAGTAATCTGAATCAAACGTATACTTCTGGAACTCATAAAATTCTCAAATAAATTGATGGACCTGAGGAATTTATCTATTAATCATCTGAAAAATGAATTAACTAAATATCACTCTCCAAATAAAAATGGCAGCAGTTCTCGTGAGCGCTAAAGTTTCTGTTTTTTACAGCATGATCAACAAGACTTTCCCCAAGTCTTCCCAAAGGTTCTACTTGGCACAAACACTAATTAAAAGCATAAAACCACATCTAAACAGAGGCTAGATGAATTATTATTTTTTTGACCAAAGAACAGTAGGGCAAAAACCCTACTGTGATTCATTTTCATTAATAATTGAAGGAAACAAAGTACATATCAATGGTTGATGGGGGGACAACCAAAGTGGAGTTATTCAATAAGAAAATAAAGGAAAATAATGAAAAAAATATTGTCTATCCAAGAGGACATGCCCTCTTTCAGAGTAGGTCTAGCCCTTAACATGGTCATTTTGAAATTTCTGATAAAATCATTCTTGCATTCATTTATTGAGCATGGTATTCTTTCAAAGATCATCCCATTTCTCTGATTCCATATGCTCCAGCATCCTAGTATCATGATTTCCTTAAAGTGACCAATATTGTATCTGTGGTTAGCATAAATAATCATGTTGTTGATGTCCAGATCCGAATTCCATTCAAAGCCAATGTTCCACCAAAATCCTTGACTAAATGGACATGTAAAGAGGAGCCGAGTCTTGTCTTCCATGTCCTCATTGTTACATAATATACATACGGTGGAATCCAGATGCATGCTTTTTTGAACCAAAATATCACATGTATTTATTCTATCATTGAGCATTAACCAGCAGAAGAATTTGTGTCTTGGTAAACAACATGATTTCCATATCCACTTGAAAGTGTCAGCTGCATCCTCACCATTCATTAGATATCTATAGATCTTCTTGGTAATGTTCTTGTTATTGCCCCAATTGAACTGCCATGTGTCCTTATCATATATGTTTCTGATACTATTTAAATCATCTGACAACAAATGGAACTGCTGGTGGGCTTGGGTGGATAGAGGTAATTGAAATAAGTTGTAATAATTATCCAATTCTTTGGCCTCTTTGATAGATATGTTTTCTTTTTGAGTAAAAGAGTGTAGCTCAGGGAACTTTATTTTCATAATGCCACCCTTCCAATTGTCTTACCAAAGCATACAAGAGCTCCCAGACTTGATGTCACAAGTAGTCATATCTTTGAAAAGGTCAAACATTTTCATGTAGTCTTTCCACCAAAAGGAGCCTTTGTTTCTGTTAGAGTGTGGGACCTCATTATTATGGTAGTGGTCTTCCCAAATAAGTTTAATCCAAGGGACATCAACCTTGTTGTAGAATTTGAAGAGATGCTTGATAAGGAGTGCTTTATTTTGTTCTCTCAAATTCAAACCCCCAAGCCCTCCTTGTTGCTTGGGTTTGCAAATCATCTCCCAGCTGGCCAGACATTTGCCTCCTTTATTGATCTCATTTCCATACCAAAGGCAGTTCCTGCTTGATTTATCCACATGATCCAGAATGGTAACATGCACGTTAAGGGAGCACATAGCACATATTGGCATGGAAGCAACAACAAAGTTTATATAAGTAAGTTTGCCAGAATGGTTCATGAATCTAGCAACCCCTGAGAGTCTCCTGTTAATTCTTGATATAACTGGGATGAGGTCTTGAATAGATGGCTTTGTGGTGCCCATAGGCAGTCCCAAATATGTAAAAGGAAGGCTTTCAATAATGCATCCAAATGAGGCAGTCAGCCTGGTGACTGATTGTTGGTCCATATTAATTGGGATCATGGAGGACTTAGTGAAATTGACAAATAAACCAGTGGACATGCTGAAGAGGTTAAGGAGATATTTAAGGTGATTGAGTTGCTCCTCATCAGCAGGCATGATCATTAAAGTATCATCAGCATATTGTATAATTGGGTAATCCAGTCCATATGCCTTATTGATGGGAAGAGAGATTTCACCATTTTCCCAAGCAGCATTAATAACTGACTGTAGGAGATCAGCAGCAATGATATAAAGAAGTGGAGAGTGAGGATCTCCTTGTCTGACTCCTCTTTTGCATATGATTTTTTCCCAGCAACTCCATTCAGAAGGATAGATGTTGAAGCAGTTTGTAAAATGTTGCTTACCTATTTTATCCATCTGGGTCCAAAACCTTTGGCTGTCAATATGGCAATAATTGCTTTGTATTCAACCTTGTCAAATTCTTTCTCAAAGTCAAGTTTGAGAATGATTATAGGTTTTTTTGATTGATGGCATAAGTGAATATATTCAAATGCAAATCCCAAATAGTCCTGAATATTTCTCCCTTTGATGAATCCATATTGATTCTGATGAATGACAGACGTGATGATTTTTTGAGCTCTATTGGCCATAAGCTTTGTAATAATTTTGAGAGGAAGGCTGACCAAGGAAATAGGCCTAAAATCATTCATGTTAAGTGGGTTGTCAATCTTTGGAATGAGTGTAATGAAAGCAGTGTTTATACTCTGAATGTCATTGTTCCCTTCAAAAAAATTCCCAGATCATAGTGTAAATGTCTTGTTTAATGATATCCCAACATTTCTTCAGGAAAAGTCCATTGAAACCATCTATCCCTGGTGCTTTGTCAGAGTGAATGTCTTTAATAACCTGGTCAATTTCTTCCATGGAAAAAGGTACTTCAAGTTCAGATAAGTCTTTTGGTTGAATAAGTTCCTCAAGATTGAATAACATAGGGGGGCCAATGGATTTCCCCAACCTTTCCTTGTAGGATTTCCAAATGATTGCAGCCTTGTGATCATGATTTTGGAAAGGATTCCCATCTTCATCATTAATGGTAGTTATGTAATTTTTTCTATAATTCTGGGTAGCCATGGCATGAAATAATTCAGTGTTTTCATCATCAAGTTTCACACTCCTCATCTTGAATCTAGATTTCCAATATATTCTTTTGACTTCCAATAGCTTGGTGATGTGATCCTTCAGGATATTTCTGAAATTTTCTTCTATAGTACTCAAATTTCTTTGATCCTCAATGCCATCAAGCATAGTCAAGACATAGTTGCATGCTGAGATGTTGGTGTTGAGTTTTGAGAGGTTTTTGCTCCATTTTTAACCCCATTCTGAGACATTTGAGTCTGGCAGCAATGTCCTTAGCAGAGTTTGTCTGTTGTTGATTTCTGTTCCAGCATTGTATAACAGTCTCATAGAATCCATCAAATTCAAGCCAATAGTTTTCAAATCTGAATATAGAAGATTTTGGAATGTCACTGCCAATTTGAATGTGTATTGGGATGTGATCAGATGTAACTCTGGCTAGTGGGTGTGCCAGGGTATTTGGAAATGTCAGGGTCCAATTTGCAGAAGTAAATATCCAATCTAGTTTTTCCAATAGTGGAGAGTCTTGCATGTTAGACCAGGTGAAGTTTCTTCCTTTGATTGGAATTTCCAAAAGATCCTGTTGCTGAATCAAACTGTTAGGCATAAGCATATTATTTGTATCACCTCCAGGTCTGTTCATGTCATGTGGGATTCTAATTAAATTGAAATCACCTACTAGTATCCAATGATCCATTTGTGAAGCATCAATACTGTTCAACCAATCGAAGAATTCATTTCTGTCATTATTTTGGCAGGGTTCATATATGTTACTGACATAAAAAATGTTACCAGAGAGGTTGCATGACAGCTTGACAGTAATTTGGTAAGATGATTGACTGACAACATACCATTGAAAAGGCTGCCATTCCAAATAGTAATAAGTCCCCCAAAGAGACCTACTGATGGTGTATAAGCAAACTGATTAAATCTCCTTGGGGAAAAATTTCTGAGGTAAGAGTGATCAAATGTCTCTCTCTTTGTTTCTTGTATGCAAATGATACCACAGTTGCTTTCTTCAATTTTGGCTCTTATATCATCCCATCTAGTTTGGGAATTTATCCCTCTCACATTCCAATTCAATATATTCCAATTTCTACTCATTAATATGTATTGTGGTGTTGAGCTCATACTGGAATGGCTTAACCATATCCAAGTTATCTTTACATAAATCATAGCAGTTAGTGTAAAGTGACCACCATGTATTCTGACAATCCACTATGCCACTGATTAACTGATCATAACTCCATTGACCATTCAGACAACTTATAATATAATATAAATAAGATATGACGTTCCATCGACAGAAGCAAAATATGGAGTCTAACTCCTTACAATCCCAGTTCTTGAATAAAACTGAAAATATAGTCCATAAGCGAAAGAAATAAAAGCATGGCCTAGTGCCAGCATTGATCTTGGGAAAACAAGACCAAACATAGTAACTTATTGTTTCATTCATGGTCCACTATGGCCCTCAGCTTCTCTTCAGACACCTCCTCGAGAGGGATCAGGCATTGCTTGGTGGCGATGGCTTGAATGGTGTCAAGTGGAAGTTCAGGTGGAGGTGATGCAGTGGGGTCCCTGATCTCATGTTCAAATTCAGAGTTCAGGTTCTTCTTGCACTTGTTCATCTTCTTAGCCTTGTTTGCAGCAGCTTCGTTCTTGAAACCCACACTCAGACCAGCAAGGCGTCGGCTGCGACGTAGTTCATTGACATTAAGAGGAGCATTAACTTTCTTCCCTTTGTTGATAGCAGGAGTGGAAGATATAGCAGATACAACAGGCAGATCTTCATTCAGCTCTTGATGTGTTTCAGCAGTTGGAGAGTTTGGGTTGCTGGCCATGAAATCAAGCATTGTAGGCGATTAGACTGGTTCAGGGCTAGGAGCGATTGATAATTCAGAACTTGCAGTGTGATCCAGCTCTTCAGAGATCATGAAAGATGAGATAACAAGTTCAGGTGGGGCTTCAGTAGTAATGGTCAACATACACTTCTTAATAGGCCCATGTGCATCGTCCATGTTGATCAACTGGCACCTGGTACTAACCACAATAGTGCCAGAGAGCTGCTCAAGGATATATGGTGCAGAGATAATAATTTTTGACATCATGTCATGCAGAGCAACGAAAGCATCAGCAACTTCGACAGCTGGTTGAAGTGGCTGATTCTGTTGGGCAATTTCCGGGCTCTGAGGTGGTGTATGGACCATGGGGATGTCCTCATTTGCATCAGCTGGAGCATGATGAGCCGCTGGAGCAGCATGCAGGTTATCATCGTTAACAAAGTCCGCGTCATGCAAGATCCCACCAAATGGTGCATGTGGCATTGGGTGTAACACACCATCAGGGGGGATCGGATCCTCATCTCCACCCATAGCACCAAGGAATTCAGTTTGCAGGATATAAACAACACTTGTCCAAGATTATCCATGCCCAAAATCATCTAAACTCTCGCAAATGACATGACTAACTGGGATTTCCAATAGATCGGGGACCCTAACCTTGACCAAAATGTGAGCCCTATTGGACATATCTCTGTTCCAAACTAAAAACTTTGCAAATCCACTGACAGATTCCCTAAATTTATCTGGCCTCCAAGCCTCAAGTGGGTAATTGACCATCATAATCCAGGCATCATGGGATAAGGTGGAGTCACGGTGATTTATACCTCTGTCATGGCGGATAACACGCATGATTGAGTCACCTACAAAGTAGGGACTGTTGGCGATGGCGGTGTCGATGTCGCAGGCGTGTTGGAAGCGGACGAGCGCAGCTCCCATGCCGCATCTTGAGACTTTAGCAATGTAGAAACCACGCTCATGGTCCAGATAATGGCGGATGAGCATGGCGTCCGTGTCAAACTGCTTGGGTCCGGTGGTGGCGCGAGGGACATGATAGCCCAGTCCCCGGATTGGACTAGAGCTTCGCCGCCAAGGAAGTGGTAGGATCGGCGGCGTCGGTTCCCATTGGCCTCCATGGTGGCAGTGCCGGGGGGTAGGAGAGGGAGGGGATCGCATGCGTAGGTGGCCATGGTGTCGGAGGAAGTTGAGTCGGCGATGGAGAAAAGCGGTGGAGCAGAGCAGGGGTGTAATGGAGAGCAGGGGGTTTGGCAGATGAATTATTTATTACTAAACAGGAATAAAAAGCAAAGAGCTAAAATAAAATTGGGTTGCCTCCCAACAAGCGCTATCGTTTAACGCCCCTAGCTAGGCATGATGATGTCAATGAAGCTCACATAAAAGATAAGAATTGAAACATAAAGAGAACATCATGAAGAATATGACTAGCACATTTAAGTCTAGCCCACTTCCTATGCATAGGGATTTTGTGAGAAAACAACTTATGGGAACAATAATCAACTAGCATAGGAAGGAAAAACAAACACAGCTTCAAAACTTTAAGCACATAGAGAGGAAACTTGATATTATTGCAATTCCTACAAGCATATGTTCCTCCCTCATAATAATTTTCATTAGCATCATGAATGAATTCAACAATATAACCAGCACCTAAAGCATTCTTTTCATGATCTACAAACATAGAATATTTACTACTCTCCACATAAGCAAAATTCTTCTCATGAATAATAGTGGGAGCAAACTCAACAAAATAACTATCATGTGATTGAAAATTAAGATCAAGATGACAAGGTTCATTGTTATTATTATTCTTTAAAGCATATGTGTCATCACAATAATCATCATAGATAGGAGGCATGCTTTCATCATAATAAATTTTCTCATCAAAACTTGGGGTACAAAAAATATCATCTTCATCAAACATAGCTTCCCCAAGCTTGTGGCTTTGCATATCATTAGCATCATGGATATTCAAGGAATTCATACTAACAACATTGCAATCATGCTCATCATTCAAATATTTAGTGCCAAACATTTTATAGATTTCTTCTTGTAGCACTTGAGCACAATTATCCTTTCCATCATACTCACGAAAGATATTAAAAAGGTGAAGCGTATGAGACAAACTCAATTCCATATTTTTGTAGTTTTCTTTTATAAAATAAACTAGTGATAAAACAAGAACTAAAAGACTCGATTGCAAGATCTAAAGATATACCTTCAAGCGCTAACCTCCCCGGCAACGATGCCAGAAAAGAGCTTGATGTCTACTACACAACCTTCTTCTTGTAGACGTTGTTGGGCCTCCAAGTGCAGAGGTTTGTAGGACAGTAGCAAATTTCCCTCAAGTGGATGACCTAAGGTTTATCAATCCGTAGGAGGCGTAGGATGAAGATGGTCTCTCTCAAGCAACCCTGCAACCAAATAACAAAGAGTCTCTCGTGTCCCCAACACACCCAATACAATGGTAAATTTATAGGTGCACTAGTTCGGCGAAGAGATGGTGATACAAGTGGTATATGGATAGTAGATATGAGTATTTGTAATATGGAATTATAAAAACAGCAAGGTAACTAATGATAAAAGTGAGCGTAAACGGTATTGCAATGCGTTGAAACAAGGCCTAGGGTTCATACTTTCGCTAGTGTAAGTTCCCTCAACAATAATAGCATAATTGGATCACATAACTATCCCTCAACATGCAACAAAGAGTCACTCCAAAGTCACTAATAGCGGAGAACGAACGAAGAGATTATGGTACGGTATGAAACCACCTCAAAGTTATTCTTTCCAATCAATCCATTGGGCTATTCCTATAAGTGTCACAAACAGCCCTAGAGTTCGTACTAGAATAACACCTTAAGACACAAATCAACCAAAACCCTAATGTCACCTAGATACTCCAATGTCACCTCAAGTATCCTTGGGTATGATTATACGATATGCGTCACACAATCTCAAATTCATCTATTCAACCAACACATGGAACCTCAAAGAGTGCCCCAAAGTTTCTACCAGAGAATCATGACGAAAACGTGTGCCAACCCCTATGCATAGGTTCATGGGCGGAACCCGCAAGTTGATCACCAAAACATACATCAAGTGAATCACGTGGTATCCCATTGTCACCATAGATACGCACGGCAAGACATACATCAAGTGTTCTCAAATCTTTAAAGACTCAATCCGATAAGATTACTTCAAAGGGGAAACTCAATTCATTACAAGAGAGAAGAGGGGGAGGAGAAACATAATATCCAACTATAATAGCAAAGCTCGCGATACATCAAGATCGTGCCAAATCAAGAACACTAGAGAGAGAGAGATCAAACACAGAGATACTGGTACATACCCTCAGCCCCGAGGGAGAACTACTCCCTCCTCGTCATGGAGAGCACCGGGATGATGAAGATGGCCACCGGGGAAGGATTGCCCCCTCCGGCAGGGTGCCGGAACGGGTCTAGATTGGTTTTCGGTGGCTACGGAGGCTTCTGGCGGTGGAACTCCTGATCTAATCTCTATTCTGGAAGTTTTAGGGTACCACGATATATATGGGTGCAGGAAGTACGTCGGAGGAGCTACGAGGGCCCCACGAGGCAGGGGGGCGCGCCCTAGGGGGGCACCCCCCACCCTCGTGAGCACCTCCCATATCTCCTGACGTGGAGTCCAAGTCTATCCGGTGGCTTTCGTTCCAAAAATAACTTCTCCAGTTGATTTCGTTCCGTTTCGACTCTGTTTGATATTCCTTTTCTTCGAAACACTGAAATAGTCATAAAACAGCAAATCTGGGCTGGGCCTCCGGTTAATAGGTTAGTCGCAAAAATAATATAAAAGTGGAAAATTAAGTCCAATATTGCCCAAAACAGTAGATAATATAGCATGGAGCAATCAAAAACTATAGATACGTTGGAGACGTATCAGATATTATTGGGGAGTCTTCTGACAGTGATCTCCACCCTCGGAGGTTGGCGGAGGTACGGCCATGCGAATGGTCGCACACCCCGATCTTGCGAGAGGCTGGAATTCTTGAGGAGTTCATGCAATATGTTGCTAGTGCCGGCCTCATCAACTTCATCGCAGATGAGTGTGACCAACACCACATCCTCACAAACATCTTTGTCCAGAGCTTTACTTTCTTGCCTAGAAATAATCCTCCTGAAGTGAGCTTTCATTTATATGCTAAAAACCATCAGATACCACTTACTGAGTTTTGTGACATATGCTAAAAACCGTCTGATGGGAGCTTGGCCGAGCCTAGGCTGGCCAAGTTTGAGGCCTTTTATCGCACTCTGACAGTGGGTGATGAGGGAGGAGTGTCAGCCATCACTGCTGCTGGCTTTCATTTTCCCGCTGTTCGTTACTTTGCACTTTTTATTACCAAATGCTTGCTTGCTAGGGGGAAGGTGGATGCACTTAGTTCACCAGACCTTGCTAATTTACGTCGTGCATTAGAGGGCGACAACACTTATAGATTGGGAGCTATTGTGGCTCGTCACCTCCATCTTAGTAAATCTTAGGGAAAAATACATGGTGAGATTTATGCTACTTGTTTGGCGGCTCACTTTGAGGCTGAGATACACCCTCATGGTTATCCTCTAAATAAGGTTTACCTAGATCATGCAGCCATGGATCACCATCACTTTCTTGCACATGATCGTCCTGACATTGCCATTCCTTACAACCTAGTCTATAGCATTGAAACTCATGATGTTATTCCATTACCTGTGCCTGCTTTGTTTGATTATGCTGCCAGGGGCGCATACCGGATTATGCCTGCAGACATCATCACCTACTAGCATGCTCATGCTGATGCAGAGGCTGCGGAGGAGCCTCCGCAGTGGGATGAGTGGATGCCTACTCCTCAGGATCCATACTACCCTCCAGGCTACTGATTCACTACCAAGTTAGGCCAAAAGCCTAAGCTTGGGGGAGTACGTGTCTCTCACCGACATTACATTCATGTCCACTTATTCCATTTGTCGGTGCCACACTTTTTCATTGTATCATCCATGCTTAGATTAATTTTCTTGATTTCTTCTTGTGTGTTTGAAAAACTTTAGAAAAACCAAAAAAATTAGTTGTAGTTAATTTACTTTCTATGCATGCTTAGTAGTAGTACTAAAAAGAAAACCCAAAAAGATTTCCTTGTTCTTCTTTTGCTTGTTGGGAGCTTTCCCGTGTAAATAGTTTTTCTCCTTTTTTGATTTTCCCTTTTATTTGCTTGCTAAAGAAAACCAAAAACTCCAAAATTATTTCAATGTGTTTCTCTGAATTTCTTTTCTTTTTAACCGAGTTGTACCGAGGAGAAGACCACAATGAAAATGTTGAGTGGCTCTCATATGAATAATTGTTGAACTAATAAAGAGCCCATTTTACCTTGTCTTCTCCTGTTGAATAAAATGTTTGCAGATTCCAGCTTAGTCCATGGCACTATTGCACTATTATTATTTTCATATCATTCGGTCGTGCAAGTGAAAGGCAATAATGACGACATTCGATGAACTGGCCGTGGCAAAGAGAAACTGGTATGAACTCGACTTGTTCTGTTTGTGTAAATATGTTTAACCTAGCATCCAGGATTCAGCCCATAATGATGAAACATGTTTGCAATGACAATTAGAGATTATAGTTTCTCATGCCATGCATAAGTAGCTGGGAGTGAATAATGATTTATCTTGGATATCAACATATCGTAAAATGATTGTGATGTAGTATGATGATATGGTATCCTCCTCTGAATGTTCAAGTGGATTGACTTGGTACATGTTCATGCATGTAGTTGAATCAAAACCAACATAGCCTCTATAATGTTTATGTTCATGGTGTTCATATCCTACTCATGCTAGTGTCCAATGTTACTTATTCATAATGCATGGTTATGATCATTGTTGCTCTCTAGCTGGCCGCTTCTCAATCTAAATTGCTAGCCTTCGCCTGTACTAAGTGGGGATTCCACTTGTACATCAAAAACCTTGAACCCAAAGTTATTCGAGATGAGTCCACCATACCTACCTATATACTGTATTACCTTGCCTTTCTAAGTAAATTTTCATGTGCCACCTCTAAAACTTCTAAAAATTATCCTTTTCATGTGCCTGGATCGTTCATGGAACGACAGGAGGTGGTCGATATCTTCCATGCTAAGCGGGTTATTCTCTGGTCGAGTGTTTATTCACTCGCCATCGCACGAGAAAATGGGCGGTAATAGGGATTCCCAGTCCCGAAGTCAAAAATTCAAATAATTAAACAAAACTCCCTCGGGACTGATGTTGGTATGGACGGCACCCATTGTTTCGGACATGCCTTGGAGTGTGATTGATGGTGGTGGGGGAGTAAACCTTTACTTTTATCCTTTGGGAACCGCCACTAGAATGCTTAGCATGGAAGATGTTGATAACTGATGGTCGTGAAGTAAATGAGAAGGGTGCATGTCTCAAAATTTCATTTATCTCTGTTTTAAAAATTGAGCGGTGGCACCTCTGCAAATCACTGCTTCCCTTTGTGAAGGGACTATCTATTTACTTTTATGTTGTGTCATCACCCTCGAAAACAAGGGCCATAAACTGAGTAGAGCACATCGGTCATGATTTATGCATTGTGTGTAGCTAATGTTGGGTGCATCATGACTGGATATTCTCTACCATGAATTACAATGTTTAGTCGCTGCTTGAACTTTGGAGGTGCTCTGCATTTATGTTTTGCGGTATCAGAAAGGGCTAGCGAGATACCATTATTGTCATATTATATCATGGTTATTTTGACAATGTGTTGCCATCTGAGATATCTTATTATTGCTCGCTAGCTGATTATGTCATTGATATGAGTCATTATAATCTTTAAGAGTTATTGTCGACATGGTTAGTTATAATGTTGGCTAAAAACCTGGGTGTTGTTTAAGCTTATTCATGCAAACAAGAGCAAAATAGTTTGTAAAAGTTTTTGTTTCTCACTTTCAGTTTATCAACTGAATTGCTTGAGGACAAGCAAAGGTTTAAGCTTGGGGGAATTGATACGTCTCCAACGTATCTACTTTTTCTCATGCTTTTCCTCTTGTTTTGGACTCTATTTTGCATGATTTAAATGCAACTAACCCTGGACTGGCGCTGTTTTCAGCAGAACTACCATGGTGTTGTTTTTGTGCAGAAATAAAAGTTCTCGGAATGGAACGAAACTTTGCGAGGAATTTTTATATAATATACAAGAATTTCTAGAGCCAAGACCTACTGGAGAGGGGCCCCTGGGTGGGCACAACCCACCAGGGCGTGCCCCCCTCTCCTGGAGTGCCCAGGTGGGTTGTACCCACCTGGTGGCCCCGCAGACCTCAACCCTAACACTATAAATTCCTATTTTCGGAGAGAAAAATCAGGGAGAAAGAATTATCACGATCCACGAGAAGGATTGGATACAAGAGATGAACTAGGGTTTGAGATGAGATGGTGCTAGTGAAGTTGTTGATGGAGATTGACCCCCTCCCGATGACAGGATCAATGGTGATGATGATGGTGATGATTTCCCCCTCCCGGAGGGATGCTTCCCTGGCAGAACAGCTCCGTCGGAGCCCTAGATTGGTTCCGCCAAGGTTCCGCCTCGTGGCGGCGGTGTTTAGTCCCGAAAGCTTGCTTATGATTTTTGCCAGGGCAAAAGATTTCATATAGCCAAAGATGGGCACCCGAGGCCTGCCAGGGGGCCCATGAGACAGGGGGCGTGCCCAGGGGGTATGGCGTGCCCCCACCCTCATGGATGGTGGGTGCCCCCCCTCTGGTGCTTTCTTCACCCAATATTTTTTATATATTCTAAAACTGACTTCCGTGGAGTTGCAGGACTTTTGGAGTTGTGTAGAATATGTCTCTAATAGTTGCTCCTTTTCTAGCCCAGAATTCCAGCTGCCGACATTCTCCCTCTTTGTGTAGACCTTGTAAAATAAGAGAGAATAGGCATAAGTATTGTGACATAATGTGTAATAACAGCCCATAATGCAATAAATATTGATATAAAAGCATGATGCAAAATGGACGTTTCAACTCCCGCAAGCTTAGACCTCGCTTGTCCTCAAGCGGAAGCCGATATCGAAAAACATGTCCACATGTTTAGAGATAGAGGTGTCGATAAAATAAAATACGGACATGAGGGCATCATGATCATTCTTAGAACAACAACATATATATATATATATTGTCATATGATTTCTTATGCTAAAGTAACAATTCATTCACAATTTCAAGTATGAATCAGAAACTTCATTGAAAACTAACAAACTATAATCTCAGTCATTGAAGCAATTGCAATTTATCATAACATCGGAAAGAGTCAATATTTAAATCATGCAAACCCCAATGACAAGCCAAGCAATTGTTTTGTACTTTTGGTGTTCTCAAATTTTTTCAACTTTCACACAATACATGAGCGTGAGCCATGGATATAGCACTATAGGTGGAATAGACGGTGGTTGTGGAGAAGACAAAAAGAAGGAGATAGTCTCACATCAACTAGGCGTATCAACGAGCTATGGAGATGCCCATTAATAGATATCAATGTGAGTGAGTAGGGATTGCCATGCAATGGATGCACTAGAGCTATAAGTTTATGAATGCTCAAAAAGAAAACTAAGTGGGTGTGCATCCAACTCGCTTGATCACGAAGACCTAGGTCAATTTGAGGAAGCCCATCATTTGAATATACATGCCAAGTTCTATAATGAAAATTTCCCACTAGTATATGCAAGTGATATCATAGGAGACTCTCTATTATGAAGATCATGGTGCTACTTTGAAGCACAAGTGTGGCAAAAGGATAGTAACATTGCCCCTTCTCTCTTTTTCTATCATTTTTTTAATTTGGGCCTTCTCTCATTTTTTTGGCCTCTTTTTTTCCATACGGAGTCTCATCCTGACTTGTGGGGGAATCATAGTCTCCATCATCCTTTCCTCACATGGGACAATGTTCTAATAATGAAGATCATCACACTTTTATTTACTTACAACTCAAGAATTACAACTCGATACTTAGAACAAAATATGACTCTATATGCTTGCCTCCGGCGGTGTACCGGAATGTGCAATGAATCAAGAGTGACAAGTATAAAAAATGATGAACGGTGGCTTTGCCACAAATACGATGTCAACTACATGATCATGCAAAGTAATATGACAATGATGGAGCATGTCATAATAGACGGAACGGTGGAAAGTTGCATGGCAATATATCTCGGAATGGCTATGGAAATGCCATAATAGCTAGGTATGGTGGCTGTTTTGAGGAAGGTATATGGTGGGTTTATGGTACCGGCGAAAGTTGCCCGGCACTAGAGAGGCTAGCAATGGCGGAAAGGTGAGAGTGCGTATAATCCATGGACTCAACATTAGTTATAAAGAACTCACATACTTATTGCAAAAATCTGTTAGTCATCGAAATAAAGTACTACGCACATGCTCCTAGGGGGATAGATTGGTAGGAAAAGACCATCGCTCGTCCCCGACCGCCACTCATAAGGAAGACAATCAATAAATAAATCATCCTCCAACTTCATCACATAACGGTTCACCATACATGCATGCTACGGGACTCACAAACTTTAACACAAGTATTTCTCAGATTCATAACTACTCACTAGCATGAATCTAATATCACCATCTTCATATCTCAAAACCGTCATAAGGAATCAAAGTTCTCATAGTATTCAATGCACTTTATATGAAAGTTTTTATTATATCCCTCTTGGATGACTATCATATTAGGAATAATTTTATAACCAAAGAAAATTACCATGCCGTTCTAAAGACTCTCAAATAATATAAGTGAAGTACGATGTTCATCAATTTCTATAAAATAAAACCACTGCTGTGCTCTAAAAAGATATAAGCGAAGCACATAGATAAAAATTGCCTAGCTCTTAAGATATAAGTGAAGCACATAGAGTATTCTAATAAATCACGATTCATGCATGTCTCTACCAAAAGGTGTGTACACAATGATGATTGTGGCAAACTAAAAAGCAAACACTCAAATCATACAAGACGCTCCAAGCAAAACACATATCATGTGGTGAATAAAAATATAGCCTCAAATAAATTACCAATAGACGAAGGTGAAAGAGGGGATGTGTGACGCTTGGATATTTAAGCTATAGTGAACCTCTGCTAATGATGCCACATCACTGATGACCCACAAGTATAGGGGATCTATCGTAGTCCTTTCGATAAGTAACAGTGTCGAACCCAACTTGGGTGTTATGCCTGACTCCTTACCTTCCTCGAGTTCCCAATCTTCAGAGTTTCCTTTAATTATTTCCAATAAATCCCATTTGAATTCAATGGTCTTCATCATAAAAGAACCAGTACAAGAAGTATCGAGCATGGAGCGATTATTGAGAGAAAGCCGAGCATAATTTTTTTGAATAATAATTTCTCTTGAGAGCTCATGATTGGGGCATGAATATAACATTGACTTAAGCCTCCCCCAAGCTTGAGCGATGCTTTCTCCTTCGCGAGGCCAAAAATTATATATATAATTACGATCACGATGAACCAAATGCATAGGATAAAATTTCTGATGAAATTCCAATTTCAGTCGGTTGTAGTTCCATGATCCAATATCATCACATAGCCTAAACCATGTCAATGCCTTTCCCTTCAAAGATAAAGGGAAGAACTTCTTCCTGATAACATCCTCGGGCATACCTGCATGCTTAAATATTCCACAAACTTCATCCACATAGATTAAGTGCAAATCGGGATGCAATGTTCCATCTCCTGTAAAAAGGATTAGCTAGCAGTTTCTCTATCATACCCGAAGGAATTTCAAAGTAAATATTTTCAATAGGTTCAGTAGGTTGAGGAGGAACTCTTTGCTCTACTGGTCGGGGTGAAGATACCCCGAACAAGCCCCTCAAAGGATTACTTTCCATAGTAACAAGTGACAGTAAATTTCAGCACACTATATAAATTTTTCCTTACCAAAGACGTGTCACTCCCCGACAACGGCGCCAGAAAAGAGTCTTGAAGACCCACAAGTATAGAGGATCTATCGTAGTCCTTTCGATAAGTAAGAGTGTCGAACCCAACGAGGAGCAGAAGGAAATGATAAGCAATTTTCAGCAAGGTATTCTCTGCAAGCACTGAAATTATCGGTAACAGATAGTTTTGTGATAAGGTAATTTGTAACGGGTAACAAGTAAAAAAATTAAATAAGGTGCAGCAAGATGGCCCAATCCTTTTTGTATAAAAGGACATGCCTGGACAAACTCTTATATAAAGGAAAGCGCTCCCGAGGACACATGGGAATTATCGTCAAGCTAGTTTTCATCATGCTCATATGATTCGCGTTTGTTACTTTGATAATTTGATATGTGGGTGGACCAGTGCTTGGGTACTGCCTTTCCTTGGACAAGCATCCCACTTATGATTAACCCCCCTTGCAAGCATCCGCAACTACAAAAGAAGTATTAAGGTAAACCTACCCATAGCATGAAACATATGGATCCAAATCAGCCCCTTACGAAGCAACGCATAAACTAGGGTTTAAGCTTCTGTCACTCTAGCAATCCATCATCTACTTATTACTTCCCAATGCCTTCCCCTAGGCCCAAACAATGGTGAAGTGTCATGTAGTCGAGTTCACATGACACCACTAGAGGAGAGACAACATACATCTCATCAAAATATCGAACGAATACCAAGTTCACATGACTACTTATAGCAAGACTTCTCCCGTGTCCTCAGGAACACACTTAACTACTCACAAATCATATTCATGTTCATATCCAGAGGGGTATTAATATGCATAAAGGATCTGAACATATGATCTTCCACCGAAAAAACCAACTAGCATCGACTACATGGAGTAATCACCATGACTCTGTATGAAGTATAGGACAAAAATAAAAGATAGGCCCTTCGCAAAGGGAAGCAGAGGTTGTCATGTGTTTTTATGGTTGGATGCACGAAATCTTAATGCAAAATAACGTCACTTTATATTACCACTGGTGATATGGACCTTTATTATGCAGTCCATCGTTTTTATTTTTTCCACATCACAAGATCACATAAATCTTATTTTCTCCACACTAATAAATCATACATATTTAGAGAGCAATTTTATTGCTTTCAACAATGACAACTTACTTGAAGGATATTACTCAATCCATAGGTAGATATGGTGGACTCTCATGGCAAAACTAGGTTTAAGGATATTTGGAAGCACAAGTAGTATCTCTACTTGGTGCAAAGAATTTGGCTAGCATGAGGGGGAAAGGCAAGCTCAACATGTTGGATGATCCATGACAATATAATTTATTTCGGCTGTAAGAAAACATAATCCATTACGTTGTCTTCCTTGTCCAACATCAACCTTTTAGCATGTCATGTTTTAATGAGTGCTCACAATCATAAAAGATGTCCAAGATAGTATATTTATATGTGAAAACCTCTCTTTCTTTATTACTTCCTATTAATTGCAACGATGAACAAAACTATGTTTGTCAACTCTCAACAACTTTTATTCATCATACTCTTTATATATGAAGTCATTACTCTCCATAAGATCAATATGACCTCTTTATTTCTTTTTATTCTTACTTTTATTCCCTCAAGATCATAGCAAGATAACCAAGCCCTTGACTCAAAGCTAATATTTATTATATATAGCTCACGGACTCGATTACATAGAAGGATCATAAAGCATAACTCAAAACTAGATCATACTAAAACTTTATTCTACTAGATCAAGATATAACCAAAAGGATCGAACTAAGAAAAACGGTACAGATAGAAGTGTGATGGTGATACGATACTGGGGTACTCGCCCAAGCTTGGCAGTTGCCAAGGGGAGTGCCCATACGCATGTATTTATGTCTCTTTCTTTGGAGGTGGTGATGTGATATCTTGGCGATGATGCCCCTCAGGATACGATTCTCTTCCTCGAGCTTATTGACTTGCTGCTTGAGGTCCATTATTTCCTTACGGAGCTTGCCCGTGACGGCTAAAGCTCCTTTCACCCATGGATGTTGCATAGCTGCAGGGGAACAAGTAACACTCTTTTCCATATTTTCATAAGAAAGAAATCTAACATTGGAAGGGGTGACCGAGTTTGGAATAGCTGAGCTCTGTAGTTCCCCCATTGTGAATCTGGCTCGAAAACGAGAAGTAACTTCTTTATCCTCTTCCATGGCATCTATCATTTTCAAGTCGGCCTCCATCTCTTCCTCCATTGATGGCCCAAAGTGATCAGCATCACTTTTTGCTCCTGGCCCCGGTGTCGGGTGGGATACCCGGCTCTCCCCAACCGACTCTTGAGAAGACATCCCGATCTAAATCTGCAGCAGAAAGAACTCGAAACAAAAATAGAGGATATTTGCGTGGTACGGTGGTGAAAACCTTCGGGAGATTATATAATGAATTTTACCGACCAAAAGAAGTATCGTGCAAGAAAATGGAGTCCAGAGGGCACACAAGGCAGGGGGTGCGCCCAGGGGGTAGGGTGCGCCCTCCACACTCGTGGACGCCTCGTGTCCTTTCCGGACTGCTTCTTATTTTCCTATTTTCTTAAATATTCCAAAAAACGGAGAAAAATTGCTATTAGAACTGTTTTGGAGTCGGTTTACTTACCGTACCACATACCTCTTCCTTTTCGGAGGCTGAAACGTTACAAAAGGTGTCCCTTATATACTCCTCCGAGGTTACGGTTTCAATAACATTAGTTTCAATATTTATAGGATTACCTGAGATATAATGTTTGATTCTTTGACCGTTCACTATCCTCAGATTTGTGCATTTGAATTTGTTGATTTTTATGGCACCTGAATGATAGATCTCCTCGATAATGTAAGGACCTTCCCATTTAGAGAGGAGCTTTCCTGCAAAAAATCTTAAACGAGAGTTGTATAACAATACATAATCACCTACATTAAACTCACGTTTTTTTACCCTTTTGTCATGCCATCTTTTAACTTTTTCTTTAAACAGTTTGGCATTCTCATAGGCCTGGGTTCTCCACTCATCAAGTGAGCTAATGTTAAATAGTCTGTTCTTACCAGCAAGTTGAAGTCATAGTTGAGCTCTTTAATGGCCCAATATGCCTTATGTTCTAGTTCGAGAAGTGCTACCTCTTGAGCATTGCGTTGTTTTTCCCTTGAAGAGGAAAGGGTGATGCAGTAAAGCAGTGTAAGTATTTCCCTCAGTTTTTGAGAACCAAGGTATCAATCCAGTAGGAGACCACGCGCGAGTCACCTCGTACCTACACAAACAAATAAGAACCTCGCAACCAATGCGATAAAGGGGTTGTCAATCCCTTCACGGCCACTTGCAAGAGTGGGATCTGATAGAGATGATAATAATAAGGTAAATATGTTTGGTATTTTTATGATATAGATTGAAAGTAAATAAAGAAAAATAAACGGCACCAGAAATAGCTTGTTGATGGGATATTAATATGATGGAAAATAGACCCGGGGGCCATAGGTTTCACTAGTGGCTTCTCTCAAGATAGCATACGTATTACGGTGGGTGAACAAATTACTGTCGAGCAATTGATAGAAAAGCGAATAATTATGAGAATATCTAGGCATGATCATGTATATAGGCATCACATCTGCGACAAGTAGACCGACTCCTGCCTGCATCTACTACTATTACTCCACACATCGACCGCTATCCAGCATGGATCTAGAGTATTAAGTTCATAAGAACAGAGTAACGCCTTAAGCAAGATGACATGATGTAGAGGGATAAACTCATGCAATATGATGTAAAACCCATCCTTTTATCCTTGATGGCAACAATACAATACATGTCGGTTCCCTTTCTATCACTGGGATCAAGCACCGCGGGATTGAACCCAAAGCTAAGAACTTCTCCCATTGCAAGAAAGATCAATCTAGTAGGCCAAACCAAACTGATAATTCGAAGAGACTTGCAAAGATAAACCAATCATACATAAAAGAATTCAGAGAAGATTCAAATATTATTCATAGATAGACTTGATCATAAACCCACAATTCATCGGATCTCGACAAACACACCACAAAAGAAGATTACATCGAATAGATCTCCAAGAGAATCAAGGAGAACTTTGTATTGAGATCCAAAGAGAGAGAAGAAGCCATATAGCTATGGACCCGTAGGTCTGAAGTAAACTACTCAGACATCATCGGAGAGGCCATGGAGTTGATGTAGAGGCCCTCCGTGATCAATGCCCCCTCCGGCGGAGCTCCAGAAAAGGCCCCAAGATGGGATCTCTTGGGTATATAAGGTTGTAGTGGTGGAATTAGGGTTTTGTGGTGCTCTTGGATGTTTTCGGGGTACGTGGATATATATAGGAGGAAGAAGTAGGTCGGTGGAGCAACAAGGGGTTCACGAGGGTGGAGGGCGCGCCCAGGGGGTGGGCACGCCCCCTGCCTCGTGGCCTCCTCGATTGTTTCTTAACGACACTCCAAGTCCCATGGATCACGTTTGTTGAGAAAATCACGTTCCCGAAGGTTTCATTCTGTTTGGACTCAGTTTGATATTCCTTTTCAGCGGAACACTGAAATAGGCAAAAAAACAGCAATTTGGGTTGGGCCTCCGGTTAATAGGTTAGTCCCAAAAATAATATAAAAGTGTAAAAATAAGCCCATTAACATCAAAAATAGATAATATAATAGCATGGAATAATCAAAAATTATAGATACGTAGGAGACATATCAAGAAGTAAATGACATGCTTTTCCATAAACCATTTTATATGGAGACATACCCATAGGATTTTTATATGCAGTTCTATAGGCCCATAATGCATCATGAAGTTTCTTGGAACAATTCTTTATAGATCTATTAACAATCTTTTGTAGAATTAATTTAAGCTCCCTATTGCTCAGTTGTACTTGACCACTAGACTATGGGTGATATGGAGATGCAATTCTATGATTAACATCATACTTAGCAAGCATTTTACTAAAAGCACCATGAAAAAAATGTGAACCACCATCAGTCATTAAGTATCTAGGGACTCCAAACCTTGGAAAAATAAGTTCTTTAAGCATCTTAATAGAGGTGTTATGATCAGCACTACTAGTTGGAATAGCTTCTACCCACTTAGTAACGTAATCAACAAGAACTAAAATATGTGTATACCCATTAGAGGAAGGAAACAGTCCCATATAATCAAAGCCCCAAACATCAAATGGTTCAATAACAAGTGAACAATTCATAGGCATTTCTTGATGTCTACTAATATTACCAATTCTTTGACATTCATCACAAGACAAGACAAACTTACGGGCATCATTGAAGAGAGCAGGCCAATAAAAACCAGATTGCAATACCTTATGTGCAGTTCTATCTCCAGCATGGTGTCCTCCGTAAGCCTCAGAGTGATACTTGCATAGGATCTATTCATGTTCATGCTCAGGTACACAACGTCTAATAACACCATCTACTCCTTCTTTATAAAGGTGTGGGTCATCCCATAAGTAATGTCTTAAATCATAGAAAAACTTTTTGTTGTTGGTATGTGAAACTAGGTGGTATAAATTTAGCAACAATGTAATTAGCATAATCAGCATACCATGGAGCAGTACGAGAAGCATTTATGACAACTAATTGTTCATCAAGAAAGCTATCATCAATAGGTAGTGGGTCATCAAGAACATTCTCTAACCTAGATAAGTTGTCTGCAACGGGGTTCTCAGCTCCTTTTCTATTAATTATATGCAAATAAAATTATTTTAGTAGGAGAACCCATCTAATAAGTCTAGGTTTAGCATCTTTCTTTTACATAAGATATTTAATAGCAACATGATCAGTTACTTTAGAATCAACAATATAAGGTCTGAACTTATCACAAGCAAATACAATTGCTAAAAATTCTTTTTCAGTAGTAGCATATTTTCTCTAGGCACTGTCTATAGTTTTACTAGCATATTGGATAACATTTAATTTCTTATCAACTCTTTATCCTAGAACAGCACCTACAACATAATCACTAGCATCACACATAATTTCAAAGGGTAAATTCCAATCAGGAGGCTGAACAATAGGTGCAGAAATCAAGGCTTTCTTAAGTATTTCAAATGCTTCTACACAATCATCATCAAAGACAAAAGGAACATCCTTTTGTAAGAGATTAGTTAGATGCTTGGAAAGTTTTGAGAAGTCTTTAATGAACCTCCTATAAAAACCAGCATGACCAAGGAAACTTCTTATACCTTTAATGTCCTTAGGACACAACATCTTTTCAATAGCATCAACTTTAGCTTTATCAACTTTAATACCTCTTTCAGAAATTTTATGCCCCAAGACAATACCTTCACTAACCATAAAGTGGCACTTCTCCCAATTCAATACAACATTAGTTTGTTCACATCTCTGCAAAACTCGATCAAGGTTGCTTAAGCAATCATCAAAAGAAGTTCCATATACAGAAAAATCATCCATGCATACCTCAACAATCTTTTCACAGAAGTCAGAGAATATAGCAGTTGTGCATCTTTGAAAGGTAGCAGGTGCATTACATAAACCAAAAGGCATACGTCTATAAGGAAAGGTACCGAAAGGGCAAGTAAAAGTGATCTTTTCCTGATCCTCTTTTGACACATGTATTTGAGAGAAACTAGAATAACCATCTAGAAAGCAAAAATTTGTATGTTTGGATAATCTCTCTAGCATTTGATCAATGAAAGGTAGAGGGTAATGATCATTTTTAGTAGCTTTATTTAATTTGCGGAAATCAATTACCATTCTATAACCTGTAACAATTCTTTGTGGGATCAATCCATCTTTATCATTTGGATCAATAGTAATACCTCCTTTCTTAGGGACACAATGGACATGACTTACCCACTAACTATCAGCAATGGGATAAATTATACCTGCCTCCAGAAGCTTTAGTATTTCTTTTCTTACCACTTCTTTCATCTTAGGATTTAACCGTCGTTGGTGATCAACAACTGGTTTAGCATCTTTCTCCAATTTTATTTTGTGCACGCATAGAGTGGGTCTAATGCCCTTAAGATCATCAAGAGTATATCCAATAGCAGCACGGTGCTTCTTCAGAGTTTTCAATAATTTCTCTTCTTCCTGCTCTGAAAGGTTAGCACTAATAATAACAAGATATATCTTCTTTTCATCAAGATAAGCATATTTAAGAGTATCAGGTAATGGTTTAAGCTCAAACACGGGATCACCCTTGGGTGGAGGAGGATCTCCTAGAATTTCAATAGGCAAGTTGTGTTTCAAAATAGGTCCCTGTTTAAAGAATACTTCATCTATTTCCCTTCTTTCACTCATAAACATATCATTTTCATGGTCTAACAAATACTGTTCTAAAGGATCCTTAGGAGGCACGACAATAGAAGAAAGACCAATAATTTCATCTTTACTTGGCAATTCTTTATCATGGGGTTGTCTATGAAATTTAGCAAAATTAAAGTCATGAGACATATTGTCACACCCTAGCTAGTTCAAGCATTAGAATGTGCATCATGTTTAAATTTCTCTTAAATTTGAAATGGGGAAGGCAGAAACCCCCGACACCCCCCTGGAAACAACTAGGGTTTACTAAAATTATTTTCAATGAACCTGAAATGCCCTTCTAAAAAGTTCACCCTCTTTGTCTTGGGTTAAAACCTCTGGCAAAATTGGTGCACATTTTTCTAGGTCAACAGAAGGTCATTGAATTAAATCATAAGTATTTGAATTTGGGCATTTAAATGCTATAAAATAATTTAAATGCCCAAATAATTCTGGAAATAAATGTTTGCTGTTGGAAATAATCTAAACAGAGCCCACAATTATTTTCAAGATTTTTGGAAACATTTTAGTATTTTAATTAAAGCCCAACAGTTGCAGTTAAATAGAAAAACAGAAACAAATCGAAAAAAAGAGAGAGGGAAGCCCACCTGGGCCTTACCTGTGCTGGCCAGCCCACCTGGCTCGGCCCAGCCGCCTGGCCCTGGCAGTCGTCGTCGTCCTCCCGCCAGAAGGACACGGAGCGCGTGGCCGGCGCCCGTGGCCACACGCCGGCCACCTCCTGCTTCCTCCGACGCCTGGAGACGCCTAGGGGTGCCACGCGACCCCCACCTCCCCCTCTCATCCTCGCTCACTCTCCCCCTCGTCTCCCTCACTCTCTCCCGCGATGGCCGAGCACGTCCCTCGCCGCCGATCGCCGTAGTTGCCACCAGAGCCACTCCCTCGCCCCTCCGACGAGCCCAATCGCTCCGCCTCGTCACCCTGGACCTCTCCGTCGACCCACGCAAGCTCGGACGACCCCAAGACGACGTGGTGCCCTTCTTCCCCGTCCACGGCCGCCAAACGCCGTCGTTCAATTCGCCGGCCTCAAGCCCTCCCCGAGCTCGCTGACCCCCTCTCCAACCTCCCTGTGAGCTCCCCCGCCTTTCCCCTATTCTTTCCCACGCGTTTGCACCCTCTAGGCCATAGTTCCACCATGGCCGAAGCTCGTCTCCGCTCAAGCTCGTCGCCGGCATCGCTCCGGCGACCATTTGGTCCTCCCGTGCTATGCAACGTTCTTCCACATCGCGTAGTGCCCCGCTAGCGCTTCAGTTCCCGTGTTTGCACGCCGCAGCCCACTCCCCGCACCTGGCTGAACTCCGGCCGCCGCCTTGGAGCTCGCCGTCGTCGTCTCCGGCCACCGTAGGCCCGGCCTCCACCACCACTAGATGCGCGACTGCAAGAGCTCTCCAACGAGCCCAAGAACGGCCTCGCCCGTGCCCTGTGGGTGTTTTCCGAGCTGCGCCACCGTCTCGGGCCTCGTCGGCGTCGAGTCGCCGGCGAGTTTGACCCAGTTTGACTCCTGGGTTGGCCCAGGTAGACCCCCCTGAGTCTATGACAGGTGGGGCGGTCTGCTAACTAATCTAGGATTAGTTTTAATTAATTTTAATTAAATTAGTCACTGACATGTGGGCCCAGGCCCCACTGACAGCTAATTAATGTTAATCTAATCCTGTTAATTAGCTGAGAGGCTGACAGAAGGGGCCCACCAGTCAGGTTTGACCTGGGCTGGCGCCTTTGACCTGCTGAGGTCAGCATGACGCAATGCTGATGTAGTAATGCATTTTCTGGATTTATTTTTATTCAGGAATTTCTAGAAAATAGTTAAAACTTCTAAAAATCATAGCAAATCAACCATAGCTCCAAATGCAAAGATTTATATATGAAAAATGATCAGAAAAATTCAGTCTATCCATCTGTAATGGTTTCATGCATTACAAAACAAGTTTACCCTGCTGTTAAGCAGAATAAGGAAATGCACTATTAAGGCCATGTTTAATGAGCTAATAATTGAATCTTTGATTCAAATAAGTTCAATCCTTTCTGTTATAGCTTGCATTAGGCCAAGACACATTCATATTGCCATATCATAGCATGCATCATATTGTTGCATATCATCATGTGTTGATTGTATTCCGATGTGTTCTTCGTGGTAGGTTCTGCCTCCGAGGATATCCACGAGTATCCAACTGAAGGGCAGTATCCCACTACCACTCCATCAGGCAAGCAACCATTGATCATTCCGATACAACCCATGTTCTCGCTTCTGCTCTTGTTTACTGCATTAAGACAACATGATTCAAACTGCTGTGTGCTACGATAGTTGAACCCTTATCCTCTGCATGACCTGTCATTGCCACAGTAACTAGATGAAACCCACTAGCATGTGTAGGAGTTTATTGAGCCATGTATGTGATTCCTACCTTGCTATGCCTGCTATGCTTAGAGTTGTGTTAGGTCTGGTTCATCTGGGTGATGGGCTAGAGTGAAATGCTTATATCGGTAATGTGAGGGAGGTGTTGAACATGTTTTGGTAAAGGTATCGATGAGAGGCCATGTAGGAGTACATGGTGGGTTGTTTCATTGAGGTCGTCCCGAAGAACTGAGATCTGTATGTGTGATTTAAGATGCAGTTACTACCGTACATTGGGCCCGAAACCAATGGACCCTCTCGGCTTCTTAATCACCCTAGTACTTTGTCTAGGAGTTGCAAATAGTTTCTGGTGTTTGTAGGTTATGTGTTGGCGGCCGTGCGTAGCGCTGACCCTAGGGGTGGGCTATGTTGCGGTAGATACACCATGGCCGGGTATGCCGGGCGCCCGTTAGGCGTCTCGGGACCCTGTTCACATCGTTCGGGGCCGTATGTGGAAACCTCGGCCGGACTCCCTGCGGATGGAACCTGGATAGGCGATAAACCTGGACTAGAGACTTAAGTGTTTAGGTAGGCCGTGGTCGACACCCTCGCTGGGCTTCCGCTTGAAGGTTGCCGAGTACATGTCGTGTAAATGGCGGTAAGTGGTGAAAGCGTGTATGAAGAAGTACACCCCTGCAGGGTATAAAACTATACGAATAGCCGCATCCGCGGTAAAAGACTACTTGGTTGCCTATACAGTTCATAGACAAGTTAATGGATACTACTAAAAGACTCAAGATAAGTGTGAGTACCGAGGATGGCCCTCTCGTAGGATGACGAGGGAGGATCCTCGGTGGAGTATTGTGTTGATGAGTAGTGGACTCGTGTGCGAAAACTATTTTACTGGTGGAGTTCCGTAGGATAGCTTAGCCAAGAGTCAAAGCTGGCCTGCTGCATTAACCCCACCACCTTCTTGAGAATAAGCATGTATAGTAGGTTCTGATGTAAGACTTGCTGAGTACCTTTGTACTCATGTTTGCTTAATTACTATTTTCAGACGACAACACTGCCCCTCCGATGGGTTCTACGTAGACCTCGACGTCGATGAGTGACTAGCCACCCAGGTGGTGATCCTGGCCATGGAGGGCCTTATGTAGATAGACAGGCTTCGAGAAGCCTTCTTTCTTTCTAGATTCTGTACTCACACTAGTTGCTTCCGCATGTTCTTGTATGATTTTATGACTTGAGTGTCGGGTCATGTGACCCCTATCTGTATGAACATGTTATGTATGGCTCTCTGGAGCCTTTAAATAAAGTACTTGAGTTGTAGAGTTTTGTTGTGATGCCATGTTGTATGTACTCATATCGGGCATATTGTGTGTATGATTGGAATGCTTGGTATGAGTGGGATCCGACAATCTAGTTGTTCATCCTTGGCAGCCTTTCTTATGGGGAAATGTAGTCTAGTGTTCCTCGAGCCATAGTAGTCCGCTACAGCCCGGTTCACCGGAGTCCTGCTAGCCCAGCACTACTGCTCAGGACACTTGACTGGCCGGCATGTGTTTCACTTCGTTCCTATGTCTGTCCCTTCGGGGAAATGTCACGCGGTGATATCCGGAGTCCTGCCTAGCCTGCTACAGCCCGGGTTCCCCGGAGTCCTGTTAGCCCAGTGCTACAGCCCGGAATCACTCGCTGATGACCGACATCTTCGATGTGATTCATGTATGCATGTCTCCATAGGTCTGCGTCGCTTTGGGTTCACGACTAGCCATGTCAGCCCGGGTTCTCTATCGTATGGATGCTAGCGACACTATCATATACGTGAGCCAAAAGGCGCAAATGGTCCCAGGCCATGGTAAGGCGACACCCGTGGGATACCGTGCATGAGGCCGCAAAGTGATATGAGGTGTTACCGGCTAGATCGATGTGACTTGGAATCAGGGTCCTGACAGCGTTGGTATCAGAGCTGGACTGCCTGTAGGTTCGTTGAGCCAAACTAGTCGATGTCGAGTCTAGAAATGCTTTAGTTATATGTAGGGGAATTGATTGTGGGAGGGAACGTAAGGCTCTTTTACTCCTTTACCCTATGCCTCTGATCTGAGTCATTCTCTTCTCAAGCAACGTGGGTTAAGGACTAGGCTCTCTCCTTCTATCAGGTTCACGTGTTACTAATCCGTAGTAGCTTATAGGATTGATGCTACAAGCCCCAGTTCAGTTTCTACTATTTTAGTATGTTGCTAATTGGATCAGAATCTTGATATGATGTTGTTGAGTGGTATTGCGAACTGTTGTGGATGTCTCAAATCTTTTTCTAAGCATTTACAGCTGTTATGCTGTCCAATTTTCCCTAGAAATTCTGATGTCTTTGCATTGTGGTTGTGCTTTCAGATGGCCAACCATGTTCAAAACCAAGTGGTTCGCCTGACCCGGTGCCTCGGCGTGCCCGGTCATACTGCTATGTTAGTCCGGGTAATGATCGAGACGGGCTACCGTTGGTATCCCGAATACACCGTCAAAGAGCAGTTCCATGACTTTAATCAAAGCCAATATCTCTGCACCGTCAGGATATTTCCTTCTTATCCTGGATCTACCGAGCCCCTTCACTGTTCCTATGGACTTGGGGTTACTGTTGAGATGGCTGTGCAGGATGCTGCCTATTCCATGATGACCATCTTGCGAGTCTGGACTGGCCTGCTTCAGAACACCGACTTCCGTTACATGCCAGCTTCACTTCCGGGAGCGCAAGGGTATCTTCAGGCTATCTATGCTGACTCCACTCAGGAGGACTCATTAAGTCGTACCACTGCCGAGATGCTCGAAGATAAGGACCGAGAGAATCGGGCCTTGAGGCTGGAGCTTTTCAATACTCGTGCTGATCATTGGGCCACATTGACTCGGTTTGCACTTGTGGTGCAAGCTGGATGTATGGATACAAGGGATCTGTATCCTGTGAGATCAGCTCTGCCAGACATGGTGGATTGGCGTGATGTGGGAGGCATCACCCCACCCCGTGGTCCCCGCAGGCCATCGTTTGTTGGTCCAAGACCTCATCCTAGCCCCTATGGTCCACAGGCTCCTCAGGACCGTCTGTTCCCGGATGGTCACGTTGAACTTCCAGGCTATGGAGGTGACCTCTATGAGGACTACTACGGAGCTGTCTGAGTTAGTAGTAGTACCACTAGTATTGTAGTAGTTGTATCTCCACTATCCTGCGTGATTTGTGGAATATGACTTTGTGTGTAATCAATTCCGGAGGTGTAGACAAATAATGTATAGGAGCTTGGAATGCCTCCGATGAGATGTAATGTCTTTCATCATAGTTGTACTGTAGCTTGGGCTTGTACTAAACTATGTATGATGTGTATGACCGTTGGTATATATATGGCAGTTTTATATTACCATGACATACGGATGAACATCTCTGCATTCCGTGTTGTCCAATACATACTGCACTTCCTTGCTAAGTTTGGGCCATCATTGTCTAAACCGTTATCTTGTTTTCTCCTAGGATGGTCAACACCCGCAGCAACCCTGCTGCCTCGGAGCAGGGGGAAGCCAGTGCAGCTAGGGGTGAAAATCTGCCTCACCCGCCTTCTCTGGCCGAAGTGATGCTGGAGGCGGAAAGAAACAAGCGTGAGACTAACCTCCTGCTGGAGCGGATTGAGCAGAACACTGCATGCCACCCGCGAAATGACCTGGTGTCAATCAATGACTTTATCAAGCTGTACCCACCAAAGTTTAACTATTCCGTCGAGCCCCTCGACACGGATGACTGGCTTCGCAGCATCACCCACAAGCTACGTTCTGCCAACGTAGCCGAAGCCGACAAGGTTACCTATGCTGCCTATCACCTCGAAGGCCCTGCTAGCCTTTGGTGGGAAAACTTCGAAGCTATGCGCCCGGTCGGCCAAGTTACTACTTGGGCTGAGTTCAATGAGGCTTTCCGCGAGCATCACATTCCGGAAGGTCTCATGGATCGCAAGAGGGTGGAGTTCTGCAACTTCACCCAAGGAAGACTGACTGTGGATGCTTATAGTCATGAATTTGGAAATCTGGCATGCTATGCCCCTGAAGAGGTATCTACTGACGCTAAGAAGCAGGCAAGGTTCTGCAAGGGACTTAGCCCTGAGCTTCGCCGCGATCTTCGTCTGCACGAGTGCACCTCCTTTCAGAAGTTGGTCAATAAAGCCATCAGTGCTGAGATGGGCCAGACTGATTATGACACTTCACGCAAGCACTCCCATGATTTTGGCTCTTCATCCGGCTCTGGAGCTCAGAAGCGCCGGGTGTGGATTCCAAGCACGACACTGCCACCCAGGTTCATCCCGAGGCCATCCTTTGAGGCGCCTCGTCCCAACCAGCAATTTGCACTGCCCAAGCCCTATGGTGGCCCCGCTGCTAATGCTGCTCCACGCCCCAATGTGGTGACATGCTTTAAGTGTGGAGAGTCGGGTCATTATAGCCGAGAGTGTCCCCAGAACAACAACCCTGTTCAAACTGGAAAGTCTGTTGGCCGTGGTAAGCCCGCGGGAAAGACATTCTACGCCAAGCCGGTCACCACTGCACGTGGCCATGTCAACTATGTTTCAGCCGAGGAGGCTCATGAGGATCCCAACGTCGTCCTTGGTACGCTCCTTGTTAACTGCCATCCGGCATCTGTTCTTTTCGATACTGGAGCATCTCATTCATTCATATCCGAGAACTATGCTTGATTGCACAACACAACATTCTGTGACATGCCCTCTACCATGAAAATTCAAACTCCTGGCTCTAGATGGCAAACTTCTAGAGTAAGCCATGGAAACGAAATCCTTGTCGATAGACTTGTCTTCCTTGCATCCTTAATAGCTCTCAAGTCCTCGGACATAAACATCATCTTGGGTATGGACTGGATGTCAGCTCATTATGCTAAGATCGATTGTGCCACTAGAACCGTTCAACTTACTCACCCATCGGGCAAGATAGTCAATGTCTTAACTCGAGTGGCCAAGCGCCAGCTTTACTCCTTAAATGCCAACCCCCTTCCAGACCTTGAGGATGTTCCGATAGTCCGAGACTTTCGGGATGTCTTTCTAGAAGAACTGCCAGGTGTTCCACCTGACAGGGATGTTGAGTTTGTGATAGACCTTGTTCCAGGAACCGTTCCAATTTCTAGAAGACCCTACAAGATGGCACCCTTAGAACTAGCCGAGCTTAAGAACCAACTCGATGAGTCCTTGAAAAAGGGTTTCATCCGTCCTAGTTCCTCTCCTTGGGCTTGCCCCATCCTCTTCGTTAAGAAGAAGGATGGAACAGATCGAATGGTTGTGGATTACCGACCTGTCAACTTGGTCACCATCAAGAACAAATACCCGCTTCCCAGGATCAACGATCTGTATGATCAGCTCGCTGGATCCTCAGTCTTTTCCAAGATGGATTTGAGGTTGGGCTACCATCAAATAAAAATCAGAAATAGGGACATTCCCAAAACGACCTTTGTTACTCGTTATGGCCAATACGAGTACACTATTATGTCCTTCAGTTTAACCAATGCCCCAGCCACCTTCTCTCGGTTAATGAACTCAGTTTTCATGGAGTACTTGGATAAATTCGTCGTAGTATACCTCGATGACATACTCATCTACTCCAAGAATGAAGAGGAACTTGCCGAACATCTAAGGCTGGTATTGATGACACTTCGAGAGCATCGCCTTTATGCCAAATTCTCCAAGTGTGAATTTTGGTTGCCAGAAGTGACCTATCTAGGCCATGTAATCTCTGGTAAGGGTATTGCTGTCAATCCTGAGCGAGTTCAAGCCGTCCTTGATTGGACTCCACCTGAGACGGTCAAGCAAGTTCGGAGCTTCCTTGGCTTAGCGAGCTATTGCCGCCGCTTCATCGAGAATTTCTCCAAGGTTGCTAAACCTCTAACTGAACTCCTCAAGGAAGATAAAAAGTTTGAGTGGACTCCATAGTGCGAGTTCAGCTTTCAGGAACTGAAAAGACGCCTGACATCTTCTCCCGTACTGGTACCACCAGATTTCTCCAAGGACTTTAATATCTATTGCGACGCCTCGCGACAAGGACTAGGTTGCATACTCATGCAAGATCGTCCGGTAATTGCCTATGCTTCACGGCAATTACACCCACATGAGGAAAAATATCCCACACATGATCTAGAGCTTGCAGCTGTAGTCCATGCACTTAAAACTTGGCGACATTACCTTCTCGGTAATCGTTGTGAGATCTTCACCGATCACCAAAGTTTGAAATATATCTTCACCCAACCAGATTTGAATCTCAGGCAAAGACGTTGGGTTGAGTTGATCTCGGATTACGACTTAGGAATAACTTACACCCCGGGCAAAGCCAATGTCATGGCTGATGCACTGAGCCGTAAGTCCTATTGTAACAACCTAATGTTACAGCAAATTCAACCACTTCTCCATGAGGAATTTCGTAAGCTTAATCTTCACATTGTTCCTCGAGGATTCCTATCCACCCTGGTGGCGAAACCTACCCTTACAGATCAGATCATCAAGGCACAGAAGGTAGATCCGGGAATCTCCCGTATTAAGAGAAACATTAAGAAAGGAGTCGCGAATTGTTTCTCCATTGATGATCAAGGTGTCGTATACTTTGGAAATCACCTACTGGTTCCAAAGGCACGAAACCTGAGACGGCCGATCCTTAAGGAAGCTCATGAATCCCCTCTCACCAATCATCCCTGTAGCACTAAAATGTATCAAGACCTACGCTAGAGGTTTTGGTGGACTAGGATGAAGAGAGAAATCGCTCAATACATTGCTAATTGCGATGTTTGTCGTCGTGTTAAAGCAGAGCATCAACGGCTTGCTGGCACCCTTCAACCTTTGGCTATTCCCGAATGGAAATGGGATAAAATCAGTATGAATTTCATCACTGGGTTTCCCAGGACCAAGAGAGGGAATAATACCATCTTCGTCGTGATCGACCATCTTTCCAAAGTAGCCCATTTCCTACCTTTTCATGAGAGTATCACCGCTAGCCAGCTAGCTGATTTATACATCTCCTGAATAGTGTCTCTTCATGGTGTTCCATTGGAAATTAACTCAGACCGTGGGAGTCTCTTCACCTCTCGATTTTGGGAAAGTTTCCAAAATGCTATGGGAACTCGTCTCTCTTTTAGTACTGCCTTCCATCCTCAATCAAGTGGTCAAGTAGAGCGAGTCAATCAAATTCTGGAAGATATGCTCCGAGCTTCTGTCATCTCGCTCGGAATGAGTTGGGAGAAATGCCTTCCATTCGTGGAGTTTGCTTATAACAATAGTTATCAAGCCGGCTTAGGCAAGGCTCCTTTCGAAGTTCTCTATGGACGAAAATGTCGAACGCCTCTTAACTGGTCAGAAACCGGGGAAATACAACTCTTTGCCCCGGATATGATTCAGGAAGCAGAAGAGCAGGTTCGCGTTATTCGTGAGAAATTGAAAACAGCCCAATCTCGTCAAAAGAGTCAATATGATCGTAAACATAAGCCTATGACTTATGAAGTCGACGAGAAGGCTTACCTTCGGGTTACTCCGTTAAAGGGAACCCATCATTTCGGTATCAAAGGCAAATTGGCCCCTCGTTACATTGGACCCTTTCGCATTCTTGCCAAACGAGGAGAAGCTGCCTACCAATTGGAACTACCTCCGCATCTTTCCAGAGTTCACGATGTCTTCCACGTTTCACAACTCAGGCGTTGCTTCGCGGACCCTATCCGTGGAGTGGACCATGAAATGCTTGATCTACAAGATAACCTCTCCTATCGGGAATATCCCGTTCGTATCCTTGATCAAGCCGAGCGTACCACTCAACGTTAGAATATCAAGTTTCTCAAGGTTCAATGGTCACACCATTCCGAGAAAGAAGCCACTTGGGAAAGGGAGGATCGTCTTCGACTTGAGTACCCCACCTTCTTCCCGGAGGATCCTAAATCTCGGGACGAGATTCTTTTGAGTGGGGGTGAGTTGTCACACCCTAGCTAGTTCAAGCATTAGAATGTGCATCATGTTTAAATTTCTCTTAAATTTGAAATGGGGAAGGCAGAAACCCCCAACACCCCCCCTGGAAACAACTAGGGTTTACTAAAATTATTTTCAATGAACCTGAAATGCCCTTCTAAAAAGTTCACCCTCTTTGTCTTGGGTTAAAACCTCTGGCAAAATTGGTGCACATTTTTCTAGGTCAACAGAAGGTCATTGAATTAAATCATAAGTATTTGAATTTGGGAATTTAAATGCTATAAAATAATTTAAATGCCCAAATAATTCTGGAAATAAATGTTTGCTGTTGGAAATAATCTAAACAGAGCCCACAATTATTTTTAGGATTTTTGGAAACGTTTTACTATTTTAATTAAAGCCCAACAGTTGCAGTTAAATAGAAAAACAGAAACAAATCAAAAAAAAGAGAGAGGGAAGCCCACATGGGCCTTACTTGTGCTGGCCAGCCCACATGGCTCGGCCCAGCCGACTGGCCCTGCCAGTCGTCGTCCTCCTCCCGCCAGAAGGACGCGGAGCGCGTGGCCGGCGCCCGCGGCCACACGCCGGCCACCTCCTGCTTCCACCGACGCCTGGAGACGCCTAGGGGTGCCACGCGACCCCCACGTCCCCCTCTCATCCTCGCTCACTCTCCCCCTCGTCTCCCTCACTCTCTCCCGCGATGGCCGAGCGCGTCCCTCACCGCCGATCGCCGTAGTTGCCACCAGAGCCACTCCCTCGCCCCTCCGACGAGCCCAATCGCTCCGCCTCGTCACCCTGGACCTCTCCATCGACCCACGCAAGCTCGGACGACCCCAAGACGACGTGGTGCCCTTCTTCCCCATCCACGGCCGCTGGACGCCGTCGTTCGATTCGTCGGCCTCAAGCCCTCCCCGAGCTCGCTGACCCCCTCTCCGACCTCCCTGTGAGCTCCCCCGCCTTTCCCCTCTTCTTTCCCATGCGTTTGCACCCTCTAGGCCATAGTTCCACCATGGCCGAAGCTCGTCTCCGCTCGAGCTCGTCGTCGGCGTCGCTCCGGCGACCATTTGGTCCTCCCATGCTATGCAACGTTCTTGCCGCATCGCGTAGTGCCCCGCTAGCGCTTCAGTTCCCGTGTTTGCACGCCGCAGCCCACTCCCCGCACCTGGCCGAACTCCGGCCGCCGCCTTGGAGCTCGCCGTCGTCGTCTCCGGCCACCGTAGGCCCGGCCTCCACCACCACTAGATGCGCGACTGCAAGAGCTCTCCAACGGGCCCAAGAACGACCTCGCCCGTGCCCTGTGGGCATTTTCCGAGCTGCGCCACCGTCTCGGGCCTCGCCGACGTCGAGTCGCCGGCGAGTTTGACCCAGTTTGACTCCTGGGTGGGCCCAGGTAGACCCCCCCTGAGTCTATGACAGGTGGGGCCGGTCTGCTAACTAATCTAGGATTAGTTTTAGTTAATTTTAATTAAATTAGTCACTGACATGTGGGCCCAGGCCCCACTGACAGCTAATTAATGTTAATCTAATCCTGTTAATTAGCTGAGAGGCTGACAGAAGGGGCCCACCAGTCAGTTTGACCTGGGCTGGCGCCTTTGACCTGCTGAGGTCAGTATGACGCAATGCTGACGCAGTAATGCATTTTCTGGATTTATTTTTATTCAGGAATTTCCAGAAAATAGTTAAAACTTCTAAAAATCATAGAAAATCAACCATAGCTCCAAATGCAAAGATTTATATATCAAAAATGATCAGAAAAATTCAATCTATCCATCTGTAATGGTTTCATGCATGACAAAATAAGTTTACCCTGCAGTTAAGCAGAATAAGGAAATGCACTATTAAGGCCATGTTTAATGAGCTAATAATTGAATCTTTGATTCAAATAAGTCCAATCCTTTCTGTTATAGCTTGCATTTGGACAAGACACATTCATATTGCCATATCATAGCATGCATCATATTCTTGCATATCGTCATGTGTTGATTGTGTTCCGATGTGTTCTTCGTGGTAGGTTCTGCCTCTGAGGATATCCACGAGTATCCAACTGAAGGGCAATATCCCACTACCACTCCATCAGGCAAGCAACCATTGATCATTCCGATACAACCCATGTTCTCGCTTCTGCTCTTGTTTACTGCATTAAGACAACGCGATTCAAACTGCTATGTGCTACGGTAGTTGAACCCTTATCCTCTGCATGACCTGTCATTTGCCACAGTAACTAGATGAAACCCACTAGCATGTGTAGGAGTTGATTGAGCCATGCATGTGATTCCTACCTTGCTATGCCTGCTATGCTTAGAGTTGTGTCAGGTCTGGTTCATCTGGGTGATGGGCTAGAGTGAAATGCTTATGTCGGTAATGTGAGGGAGGTGTTGAACATGTTTTGGTAAAGGTATCGATGAGAGGCCATGTAGGAGTACATGGTGGGTTGTTTCATTGAGGCCGTCCCTAAGAACTGAGATCTCTATGTGTGATTTAAGATGCAGTTACTACCGTACATTGGGCCCGAAACCAATGGACCCTCTCGGCTTCTTAATCACCCTAGTACTTTGTCTAGGAGTTGCAAATAGTTTCTGGTGTTTGTAGGTTATGTGTTGGCGGCCGTGTGTAGCGCTGACCCTAGGGGTGGGCTATGTTGCGGTAGATACACCGTGGACGGGTATGCCGGGCGCCCGTTAGGCGTCTCGGGACCCTGTTCACATCATTCGGGGCCGTATGTGGAAACCTCGGCCGGACTCCCTGCGGATGGAACCTGGATAGGCGATAAACCTGGACTAGAGACTTAAGTGTTTAGGTAGGCCCTGGTCGACACCCTCGCTGGGGTTCCGCTTGAAGGTTGCCGAGTACATGTCGTGTAAACGGCGGTAAGTGATGAAAGCGTGTATGAAGAAGTACACCCCTGCAGGGTATAAAACTATTCAAATAGCCGCGTTCGCGGTAAAGGACTACTTGGTTGCCTATACAGTTCATAGACAAGTTAATGGATACTACTAAAAGACTCAAGATAAGTGCGAGTACCGAGGATGGCCCTCTCATAGGATGACGAGGGAGGATCCCCGGTGGAGTATTGTGTTGATGAGTAGTGGACTCGTGTGCCAAAACTATTTTATTGGTGGAGTTCCGTAGGATAGCTTAGCCAAGAGTCAAAGCTGGCCTGCTGCATTAACCCCACCACCTTCTTGAGAATAAGCATGTATAGTAGGTTCTGATGTAAGACTTGCTGAGTACCTTTGTACTCATGTTTGCTTAATTACTGTTTTCAGATGACAACACCGCCCCCTCCGATGGGTTCTACATAGACCTCGATGTCGATGAGTGACTAGCCACCCAGGTGGTGATCCTGGCCATGGAGGGCCTTATGTAGATAGAGAGGCTTCGAGAAGCCTTCTTTCTTTCTAGAGTCTGTACTTAGACTAGTTGCTTCCGCATGTGCTTGTATGATTGTATGACTTGAGTGTCGGGTCATGTGACCCCTATCTGTATGAACATGTTATGTATGGCTCTCTAGAGCCTTTAAATAAAGTACTTGAGTTGTAGAGTTTTGCTGTGATGCCATGTTGTATGTACTCATATCGGGCATATTGTGTGTATGATTGAAATGCTTGGTATGAGTGGGATCCGACAATCTAGTTGTTCATCCTTGGCAGCCTTTCTTATGGGGAAATGTAGTCTAGTGTTCCTCGAGCCATAGTAGTCCGCTACAGCCCGGTTCACCGGAGTCCTGCTAGCCTAGCACTACTGCTCAGGACACTTGACTGGCCGGCATGTGTTTCACTTCGTTCCTATGTCTGTCCCTTCGGGGAAATGTCACACGGTGATATCCGGAGTCCTGCCTAGCCTGCTACAGCCCGGGTTCCCCGGAGTCCTGTTAGCCCAGTGCTACAGCCCGGAATCACTCACTGATGACCGACATGTTCGATGTGATTCATGTATGCCTGTCTCCATAGGTCTGCGCCGCTTTGGGTTCACGACTAGCCATGTCGGCCCGGGTTCTCTGTCATATGGATGCTAGCGACACTATCATATACGTGAGCCAAAAGGCACAAACGGTCTCGGTCCATGGTAGGCGACACCCGTGGGATACCGTGCGTGAGGCCGCAAAGTGATATGAGGTGTTACCGGCTAGATCGATGTGACTTGGAATCGGGGTCCTGACACATATCCCATAAACCAACAAAAACAATATCCTTTTTGCAGTCTATCTTAGCATTAACAGTATTCAAGAAGGGTCTACCAAATATAATGGGACAAAAGTCATATTGTGAGGAACCAATAACAAGAAAATCAGCAGGATATTTAACTTTCCCACACAAGACTTCAACATCTCTAACAATCCCAGCGGGTGAAATAGTATCTCTATTGGCAAGCTTAATTGAAACATCAATACCTTCTAACTCAGCAGGTGCAATATCATGCATAATTTCTTCATATAAAGAATGAGGTATTGCACTCGCACTAGCACCCATATCACATAAGCCATGATAGAAATGATCTCCTATTTTAATGGAAATATCAGGCATGCCTACAATAGGTCTATGTTTATTTTTAGTATCGGGTCTAGCAATTCTAGCAGCTTCATCACAAAAGTAAATAACATGCCCATCAATATTATTGGCCAAGAGATCTTTAACCATAGCAATACTAGCTTCAACCTTAATGTTCTCAGGGGGTGTAGGTGTTCTAGTATTACTCTTACGAACCATCATTGAAGCTTTAGCATGATGCTTTATTCTAACAGGGAAAGGTGGTTTCTCAATATAAGCGGTAGGAACAATAGGATCAACATTCAATAGTCTTCATCATAAAAGAACCAGTACAAGAAGTATCGAGCATGGAGCGATTATTGAGAGAAAGCCGAGCATATTTTTTTGAATAATAATTTCTCTTGAGAGCTCATGATTGGGGCATGAATATAACATTGACTTAAGCCTCCCCCAAGCTTGAGCGATGCTTTATCCTTCGCAAGGCCAAAAATTATATATATAATTACGATCACGATGAACCAGATGCATAGGATAAAATTTCTGATGAAATTCCAATTTCAATCGGTTGTAGTTCCATGATCCAATATCATCACATAGCCTAAACCATGTCAATGTCTTTCCCTTCAAAGATAAAGGGAAGACCTTCTTATCGATAACATCGTCGGGCATACTTGCATGCTTAAATAATCCACAAACTTCATCCACATAGCTTAAGTGGAAATCGGGATGCAATGTTCCATCTCCTGTAAAAGGATTAGCTAGCAGTTTCTCTATCATACCCGAAGGAATTTCAAAGTAAACATTTTCAGTAGGTTCAGTAGGTTGAGGAGAAACTCTTTGCTCTACTGGTCTAGGTGAAGATACCCCGAACAAGCCCCTCAAAGGATTACTTTCCATAGTAACAAGTGACAGTAAATTTCAGTACACTATATAAATGTTTCCTTACCAAAGGCGCTTCACTCCCCGGCAACGGCGCTAGAAGAGAGTCTTGATGACCCAAAAGTATTGGGGATCTATCGTATTCCTTTTGATAAGTAAGAGTGTCGAACCCAACGAGGAGCAGAAGGAAATGATAAGCAATTTTCCGTAAGGTATTCTCTGCATGCACTGAAATTATCGGTGACGGATAGTTTTGTGATAAGGTAATTTGTAACGGGTAACAAGTAACAAAAGTAAATAAGGTGCAGAAAGATGGCCCAATCCTTTTTGTAGAAAAGGACATGCCTGGACAAACTCTTATATAAAGGAAAGCGCTCCCGAGGACACATGGGAATTATCGTCAAGCTAGTTTTCATCATGCTCATATGATTCGCGTTTGTTACTTTGATAATTTGATATGTGGGTGGACCAGTGCTTGGGTACTGCCTTTCCTTGGACAAGCATCCCACTTATGATTAACCCCTCTTGCAAGCATCCGCAACTACAAAAGAAGTATTAAGGTATACCTAACCATAGCATGAAACATATGGATCCAAATCAGCCCCTTACGAAGCAACGCATAAACTAGGGTTTACGCTTCTGTCACTCTAGCAATCCATCATCTACTTATTACTTCCCAATGCCTTCCCCTAGGCCCAAACAATGGTGAAGTGTCATGTATTCGAGTTCACATGACACCACTAGAGGAGAGACAACATACATCTCATCAAAATATCGAACGAATACCAAGTTCACATGACTACTTATAGCAAGACTTCTCCCGTGCCCTCAGGAACACACTTAACTACTCACAAATCATATTCATCTTCATATCCAGAGGGGTATTAATATGCATAAAGGATCTGAACATATGATCTTCCACCGAATAAACCAACTAGCATCGACTACATGGAGTAATCAACACTACTAGCAACCCACAGGTACCAATCTGAGGTTTTGAGACAAAGATTGGATACAAGAGATGAACTAGGGTTTGAGATGAGATGGTGTTGGTGAAGATGTTGATGGAGATTGACCCCCTCCCAATGAGAGGATCAATGGTGATGACAATGGTGATGATTTCCCCCTCCTGGAGGGATGCTTCCCCGACAGAACAGCTCCGCCGGAGCCCTAGATTGGTTCCACCTCATGGCGGCGGTGTTTCGTCCCGAAAGCTTGCTTATGATTTTTGCCAGGGCAAAAGACTTCATATAGCCAAAGATGGGCACTGGAGGCCTGCCAGGGGGCCCACGAGACAGGGGGCGTGCCCAGGGGGTAGGGCGCGCCCCCCACCCTCGTGGATGGTGGGTGGCCCCCCTCTGGTGCTTTCTTCGCCCAATATTTTTTATATATTCCAAAACTGACTTCCGTTGAGTTTCAGGACTTTTGGAGTTGTGCAGAATAGGTCTCTAATATTTGCTCCTTTTCCAGCCCAGAATTCCAGGTGCCGGCATTCTCCCTCTTCGTGTAAACCTTGTAAAATAAGAGAGAATAGGCATAATTATTGTGACAAAATGTGTAATAATAGCCCATAATGCAATAAATATCGATATAAAAGCATGATGCAAAATGGACGTATCAGTCACACCGATTACTGTTGCTAATCTTGCATTTGTTCGAAACCGGTTCAGATTCAAATTCAAAATCAAGGAAACAATAAAAGTTTTCAAGTATTAAAACTAAAATGTTCGGAGTGAGCCAAATAATGCATAGGTAATTATGCTGGAGAAACCAAACTTTTATAAAATGTTTAAATGCTCAAATGGGAATGAAATAGCAGCATAACTAATTTAATAAATGCCTTTTGTTAATTATAAAATGTTAAAATATTTTATTTAGGGGTCTAAACTTTGGTAACAGAGGTATCATTAGTAATACTGATTTTGGTACAACTTTTATGTTTTTATAAAACTTAAATAAGATGAGACTAAAAATAAAATAGTAGAAGATAAAATAAACAGAAAAGAAATTGAAAAATAAAAAGAAAAACGAGCAAACAAAAAAGGAAAGAAAATAGACCCCCCGCTCCATTGGGCCAAGTGGCCCAGTTGGCATCAGCTGCCCGAATGGGCCGGCCCACCCCCACCTACTTATTCCCTGCCCTCCCCGCAAACCCTAAATCCCAATCCCCTTTCCCCACGAGCGCCCCCTTCCCCACCCCTCTGCCGCACGCCCTCGAGGGCGCCCCGCCATCGCCGCCACGATGCCCCAGAGCCTCTTTCGATGTCGTCACTCGCTGCTTCCCCAACTCTCCCCCATTGGACTCCCTGTTCCCGCCCTCTCCTTTGCCGCTCTTCCCCGTCCGCCTCGGGAACCACAACCACCCACCATCGAACCGCCTCCCTGACTCATCTCCGGCCGCTCCGACCACCCCGCACCTCCCCGAGTCACCCACGACCTCCTCTATGAGCTCCCGCGGCTGTTCCCCCTCTCCCCCTCCTCGATTCACCACCGAAGGCCGTAGGCCGCGTCGCCATTGCTCCTGACCGTGGCCATGGTCACCATGCCCGCGCCTGCATTCCGTGCGTCGCCACACACGTCCGCGCTTGGCCGCAACAAGGCTCGGCTGGCCCGCGCGCGCACTAAGCCTTGGTGCCCCTGCTAGTTGCTGCCCGCTTGCGCTGCCTACTGGTGCCGCTCTGCCCGGGTTCGCCCCCTACCACTGCCGCTTACCATCGCCCACGCCGGCCCGGCGTCCCACCGCGCCCTCGCCCCTGGCTGGCGCCCCCTGTCGTCCTGGGCTAGCGCCCAAACATTGTTGACGACCCCTCCTTGCCAGAGCAACCAGGCAAGCCCCCCCCCTTGATGAACCCGGCATCGCCTATTCCTCCTCTCTACTTCTTGCATTAGAGTAGTGTAGTATGTTACCACTTCCCGTTAATCCCAGTCTGATGCATACACTACTAGGGAAAAGCCTACCAGCAGCGAGGGTTTTGGGCCTCTCAGTAGCACGGGCACCGGCGCTACTAATAAGGTGCTATAGCTAACGTATAGTAATAGCGCCGGTTGTCCCACGCTACTACTAGACATGAATAGTTGTAGCGCTCTTTGGGAAAGGGCGCTACTGATATTATCTGCAACGCTGTTTGCTGGGACGCGCTACTGACAATACGGCGCTACTGCTAAATTTCCCCCCTCACTACTACTAGTTTATTTATTAGTTTTTTTCCTGCATATTTGTTTTGTATTTGTTTTGTATTTGAATAGGCTTTATACAATAATCTTTAGCATATCATACACATCCAAATGTAATCATAGCATATACATACAATTAGTCTCATCAAATCATGTCATCATCATAATCATCATCCAACACAAAGTGGTCTCTCGTCATCATCTCGAAAATAGCGATACAAGTCTCGAATGATATGCAAATACATCGTCATCCATCTAAACAATGATATACGTGGGAAGAGCTATCACTTTGAGAACATGAGTTTGTATCCCTCTTTCGCATTAGCGTGAACCTCTAAACTAACTACTGTCTGTCGCTCGGAAACCGGAAGGGCCTGACACTCCGGCCACTTGTCGTATATATACTCCTGGCATAGCACTTCTTCGCCATCTATGATCTATGCACCTGCATCATCACATGAGTCGATGATATGCAACATATATAGTTGAGCAATAGAAAGAGATAGACTTGGCAAAAATAAAAACAACATATCATAAGCATAAATAACAAAGTTCATCGTACCCCAAAATGACCTAACTAGAGTGATTTTCGCTAGTCGAGGAGGAGGACAGTTTAATTACATCACAAATAAAGTTTCACCGTGCATAACTCAAAGTTTTGTCATACAGAAAGTATGGACTAAACGGACACATTGTCATATATCAACAATCACTCCAACATGTCGTTCCATCCATCCAAGTCAGGGAGATAGTCCCCGAGCCTAGTGAAAGGCTTCAGGTCGAGACGCTGAGAGGCTATCCATGTTCGGATGTCTTCCCATGACATTTGTCCTTCTCCGTAGAACATCCCTGTTTTTCCGACGACCTCCTTCATGATGATTTGGGCAAGTTCGCGCTGGATGTTATAGAACTCAGCTCGAAGTCGATGATCCTCGATATCTCCTATGTCCTTTGCCCATTGCAGAATATGGGCATCGCCGGATCTAGGTGACATGCGAAGGTTCTGGTGATCCCGTCTGTACTCCAGCATGTGGTATAGGACATAGAACCCTACCGCCCCTTCTCTTCTTGTCCCTGACCTCTCCACCCCTTGCTTCGTAGTAAAACATAGCACTATCGAGAACATCCTTGATGTGGGTGTAATCCTTTTTGTGAATGTTCTTCGACGAGTTCAAGTAAAGAGCGTGGGAGAATCGGGGGTAGAGGATGATGAGGACGGCGCGCCCGCCGCTGCGCAAAATAAGTCCTCAAATTAATTAGCCTCCACCGTGCAAATGAATGATTGAAATCGAAGGAAGGATAGCAGCGCGGATGACTTACACGGGATGATAAGGCACGAGAATCACCCCCTTGTCCTTATTGGTGAGCATGAAACTGAGATGTAATCCCTCGCGTATTCACGGTGATTTGCACAGACTCCCAAGAAGCCCTCATGCATGTAGTATGGGTCAGCGACGCAGATATGAGATATCTGCTCAACCCCGATGATGTAGTTCATGTGCAAGGCATAAAGGCGGACAAACATAAAATCCAGCTTCTTCACGTGAAACATGTCGAATATGTAATCGAATCGGAGGAAGAACTTATCCGCGGGGAAGCTGTCGACGTACGACATTTGCCGCGGAACGTTAACCATGTAGAGTGGGTATCTTGGATCTTTCGAGGCGATGAGGTCTTTCTCTACCCGCAGCACATCGTCATGAAGTCTCTTTAGATTGCCGAATTTGGCCCGTAGTGCTGTTGCAGGTAGGATTGGTTGACCGGGGATATGCCATTTATCCGCACCGGGGATATCTATACGGTCCTGAAGCCGAGGCTGCTGAGGCGGCTGGATCATAGAAACAGCTTTTTTGCCTTTCCTCGCTCTCTTCCTAAACTTCTTTACTACCGGAAGGTCGTCCATAATATGTTGAGACGGCAATTCAGGCACCGACTCATGACGCTCAAACCCTGAGGAGGCGCCAGTATAGACATACTGTTCAGCAGCGCCATCGTCGTCCTCATCCTCATCCATGGCGACGTCATCAGTGACTAATGGAGCCTCCTCCTTACCCCGTCCGCTATCACCCAACCCGACACCCGACGATAATTGGGTAGGTGGGGTGTTGATGTTCATACCTTGCTGAGGCTGCGTGCTCGTGGGTGTACTCCCGGCCGCCTCCAGACGAAGCAGACTCTTTGGCCACAACAGTACCCACCCAGCATTGCAACAATCACCAAGCCGCCCCGGTGTCTCGTCATCATCCCCCAGTAGTACTGGAGGAGGCAAATTCTCATGGCCCGGTTTGACACTGGCCACGAAAACCTTGAAGACATTCGGGGGGATCGGCCGGCTGTGGAACAATGGTTCCTTCGGCTCCATTATTGTCGCCTTCCCCACGTCCACCTTCTGGTCGCCGATGGTGTACAATATGGTGCACGGGGTTTCGTCGGCATGCAAAGAAAAGTCTACGATGTGAGACATCCGAAAGGCAACGAAAACGGGAGATTATACATTTATATTGAAGGGGGCCGGTGTGACAGATACCGTGAGGGCGTCGAGCTCAGCCAAAGACGAAGCACCGCCTAGCACGTCCGGTGCGGGAACAGGTGCAGCTGCAGGTGCTGGTGCAACGCTAGTCGAGCCGCTCCCCGCCAAGAAGTCGGCAAGGGGAAAGTCCACTGCATCTTTTTTTGGATTTTGCCTGGTCCAATTGAAAATGGCCGGAACCAAGGTAGTAGAAATATCTAAAGCCACCTGTTTTGCGGCAGCTACCGCTGTTGCGACTGTCTCAGTTGATTTCTTCTCAACCGCAATCTCAACCCTCTTGTCGATGTTTTCTTCATTTAACCTCCGTCTTTCCTTTCTCTCCTCCGTGGTCTCACGGTAGTAGTTCTTCCATGTGGCGCCGTCTCCGACACCGTGCATGCGTCCATACGATGGTCGAGTATCCACCGGTTGTTGTTTCAATATGTTCAACGCCCGGTTGAATGGAGTGTCCCACTTGGGCCTCGCCAATGCCTCAGACGGCGAGTCGCTTTCGGCCGTAATCCTGTGCTGCTCTCTCTGCAAAAGGCACAACAATCATTTACAAATATGACTAACGTGTGTAGTCGAATTGATCAGAAACTAAAATTACCAGCAGTCTCATGAACTCCGTAATGACCGGTGTTGTCTCGTAAACCTTTTTCACTGGGTCCCAACGGTGCCGGGCCCTGAGGATGTCACACTCCCGCGGGACGGTGAACTCCGCCAAGGGGTCTGGGATGCCCAGACTCGCGGATTCCGCGTCCTCCTTGGCCCATTTGGACATCTTTCCACCGTAACCACGGCTTCCGAGGTGGTGGCTCCCAATGTTCCTCTCTTGAAGCCCCTTCATGTACTTAGACTTTTTTTGGCATCTTCGGGCTCGCAAGCCTCCTTGAATATTTGAAACTGCTCTTCCGTGATTGTCGGATTATCCTTTACAATCTCGGAGTAGGGTTCCTTCTTGTCGATGATCCTTGCTTTCACTCGATTTTTCCAGGCAGCCAACGCGTCGCTAAACTTGGTCATGGCGTGTTTGTTTATCTTCTTCATTGTCGGGTCCTCATCTGGATCTTTATAATCCTTCTCATTCCGGCCCGGGAACAAGAATATATGGTGAAACTTCTTTAGGAGGGAGCTCCTCATATTTTCTATCTTCTGTAGTTTCTCATCGTTGATGGTGGCGGTTGTCCGTACGATGCAGCCTATTTGATTGTCGTAGCATCGACGCGCTTCATCGGGCGCCGTTGGCTGAAAATTGCCGTCGTCCACCTCTATGACCACCACTCTAGTAGTCCTGAGTTTGTTAGGAACCCGTTGCCTCTTTGCTTTCGGTTCTACACCGCATCCGCTCCCCGAGGCAGCACCGGTCTCATTCTCAGCGCCGGTCTCGATGCCGGTCTGAGTCTGAGCGCCGGTCTTAGTCTCAGCACCAGTCTGCGTGTCGGTCTCAGTCCCCGATGCCACCGGTGGGCCCAACAATAACATCGGTTGATCATCGGTAAGGCTAAAAAATTCGTCTGCCGCCTGGTAGGCATCGTCGCAATAACCAGAACCCTGTCCTTCATCGTTGCTAGCCATGTTTCCTATGATTAAATCTAGTCAATTAATTCTAGACCTAATAAAATGAATAATGACATAAAAAAGGCCTATTGTTTTGCAGGAATGTTGACTCCTTCCTGGTGCGGAAAATCACGGGCACTTGATATGTCCTAGTTTGTAGCACAAGTCATGCCAAAATTCACGGAAAATTTCGGCATGAGCTTTGCTAAAAAGTGGACAAATCGAGAACCTGAAATTTGCCGGAAAAGAAATGAATCAACATTCCGGCAAAACATAGGCCACTAAGCATCATTCCCTGCAAACAGTGTCCAAATATACACGAGCAACCACATGTCCAAATTTCGCAAGCTAATTCAAAAACAAAGTGTAGAAGAAAATTCATTTAACTACTAATAGAACAAAATTCAGTTAACTTTAGTGCTCTATAATGATGAAAGGAAAAAAATTTAGTTAACTACTAATTTCATTCATTTAGGTTATTCATTTAACATCACCTAATTAACCTACTGTACCAATACTACTAGCACCACTACTAACCTAATTAACCTAGCAAAACTCTAGTGCCCTAACTGAAAAACATCTAATTAACATCTAATTTTTTCTCTAAAATGCAGAGAGAGATGAGTGAGGGGGATGGGTGGGGGACTTACAGAGAGGGGAGAGACGGTGGCGGGGAGGTGCTTGGTGACGGAGGCAGGGGCGGAGAGGGCAGGCTCGGGCACGGGTAAGGGCGGTCCTGGGCGGGCTCGGGCGGCGGTGAGGTGGAGGGCGCCGACGGTGACGTGGAGGGCGGCCTTGGGCGGCGACTGTGAGGCTGAGGGCGGCCTCGGGCGGCGGCGGTGAGGCTAAGGGCGGCCTCGGGTGGCGGCGGTGAGGCTGAGGGCGGCCTCGGGCGGCAGCGATGAGGAGACGGCGGCGAGGGTGAGGGACGATTTGGGGAAGAATTGGTGGCCGGGGGCGGGGTGGGGGGAAACCGCTGTTTAAGTGAAACGTAACGGTAGCGCATTTCCGGAAACGCGTTATAGCTAAGTTAGCTATAGCGCGTTTACTGAAACCCGCTAATGCTATTCCTTTCTCCTTTTCCCCCTTTTTCCACTTTATTTTATTTCCGTTAGCAGCAGCGCTTTACACGTAAGCGCGCTGCAGCTAAGGAGATTAGCAGTAGCGCTGGGCCATTATACGCGCTACTGCTAGGTTGGGCTAGCCATGTGCGCCCAGTTCGAACGTAGCAGCAACGCTTTTCGCTAGTACGCACTACTGCTAAAGTCATAGCAGTAGCGCGGTTTATTCACGCGCGCTGCTACTAAGTCGCAGCAGCGCTTGATTTTGTACAGCGCTACTGGTAAAATTCTGTGTATAGGCTTTTCCCTAGTAGTGATAGCATGTCTTTGCTACTACTGTTGATACCTTTACCCGCAATCCTAAATGCTTAGTATAGGATGCTAGTATTCCATCAGTGGCCCTACATTCTTTGTCCATCCGCCATGCTATACTATCGGGTCGTGATCACTCGGGAGTTGATCACGGGTATATACTTATATACATAATGTATGATACATGTGGTGACTAAAGTCGGGTCAGCTCATTGAGTACCCGCGGTTGATTCATGGATTGAGGGCTGAAAGGACACAATTTCCTGATGGCCCTCTGTGTGGATCTTTGTGGTGGAGCGACATGGTGGTTTAAGACCACCTAGGAGAGAGGTGGGCATGGCCCTGGTCGGCGTCTGCGGTTACATCAATTAACATGCTTAACAAGATCTTGGTATTTGATGTGAGTCTGGCCACTGGCCTATACGCACTAACCAACTACGCGGGAACAGTTACGGGCACTCGGTGTCGTGGTACCAGCCGAAGCCTTCTTGACGTAAGTGACTGAGCGGTGCGCGCCGGATTGGACTAGAACGCCTGCTCTTGTATTAGGGAGGCTAGGTCTGCTTACCGACCGTGTACGCAACATGCAGGTGTGCAATGGGCGATGGGCCCAGACCCCTACGCGCATAGGATTTAGACCAGCGTGCTGACCTCTCTGTTGTGCCTAGGTATGGCTGCAACATGTTGATCTTCCGAGGCCGGCCATGACCCAGGAAAGTGTGTCCAGCCAAAGGGATCGAGCGTGTTGGGTAATGTGGTGCACCCCTGCAGGGAAGTTTATCTATTCGAATAGCCGTGTCCCTCGGTAAATGGACGACCCGGAGTTGTACCTCGACCATATGACAACTAGAACCAGGTACTTAATAAAACACACCCTTTCAAGTGCTAGATACAACCTAGTGATCGCTCTCTCACAAAGCGACAAGGACAGGATCGCCGGGTAGGCTTATGTTATGCGATGATACTTGGTTAACTTACCATCTACTCTCTACTCTATGCTTCAAGATGGAGGCAGCCAGAAGCATAGTCTTCAATAGGACTAGCTATCCCCCTCTTATTATGGCCTTTGCAGTTCAGTCGACAGATGCTACCCATTTCATTGATACCAATACATATGTAGTGTAGATCCTTGCTTGCGAGTACTTTGGACGAGTACTCATGGTTGCTTTGCTCCCCCTTTTCCCCATTTTCCCTTCTTCTCAGATGATGCAACCAGATGATGGAGTCTAGGAGCCAGAGGATCCCGAGGATGTTTCTACGTGGAGTTTGACTTCGAGGAGTAGTTAGGAGGTCCCAGGTAGGAGGCCTTGCCTTTTCTATCGTTGCTACTTTTATGCTAGCCTTCTTAAGGAAAACTTGTTTAACTTATGTCTGTACTCAAATATTATTGCTTCTGCTAACTCTTGTGTCTTTGAGCATTTTTATTCGAGCCTTTGAGGCCCCTGGTTTGTAATATAAAGCTTGTATTATTTTAATTTGTGTCTAGAGTTGTGTTGTGATATCTTCCCGTGAGTCCTTGATCTTGATCATACACATTTGCGTGTATGATTAGTGTACGGTAAAATCGAGGGCGTCAAAAGTTGGTATCAGAGACGACTGCCTATAGGAATCCCCCTTCCACACTCCTTGGCCGAAGTTGAGTCTAGTCGATGAAAACTGTTTTACTAACATGGCTGTGCGGCCCATGGGCCCACATCGCCATTGGGTGGTATTAGGATCTTTTATTCCTCATCTATACTCCGGGACTCTAATCTCTCTTCTATTCGGGTTAAATGGATTTTGCTAAATCTGAAATTAGGATATCATGATCACTTTCACCGGAGAGCACCTTATTACGATGATCGTCTTTTGCACCAGAATATTCCGAGGATACTCTATGATGTTCTCTCGAGACTTTGTGCCATCGCTTTTGCAATTCCCATCCATTGATAAACCTCTATGGATAACCACGCACACTTGCCATTCATACAATCATTCTCCGTCGATCTTGTTATTATAAGATACCTCAAAATTCTCTCTATTGTTCTGAGAATACTTTGTGCCTACTACCTTGCAGTTCTTTGCCACATGAATACCCCTGCGGATAATTCCCCGCACTTACCGAGTATCCGCTCATCCCCAGTTGTTCAGGTGTTTCACAAAAGTCTTCGATATATTATTCAATCCTCCGAAAATCCTTAGCAGCTTATTGCTCTGCAAATACTTGTCTGCTTGCATTATGGATGCTTCCCATATGTCTGGCAATATTCATTAGTCTCATTTGACACCGTCATTTTGATCCTATTGATTCAACATGAGTGCGAATGCACGCAATCATCGGTTGATCCTTTTAAATTATCTTTCTAGCTCATATGTCATTTTGAACATGAGCTGGTTATCGACCAGTCAAATTGTTGTCGATTGTACCCCTAAGTCTATTCAACTTATCCATTCTTAATCAGACCGATGGCTTCTGATCCCTTGATTTGGGAATGATAATTCCATTGCATTTGAGCTTTGAATTAGACAGTTGTTTCAATAATTTGATTCCCTTTCGTTCCTTCTTCCTATGATAGAGTACCGATACTCGCATCAGCTCTGTTGTAGACCACAAGACCCCTTGTTGGATTATTATCTGATAGTGTCCTTCATATTCAATAACCTTGTGAGCCTTTCCATGGGTATATAATGCCTTTGGTAATTTGTATCCTCTGCTTTGATAACCATACTCTACTTTCGAGCTTGTATTATTTACTCTGAAGTTTGTGGTATATGTTCCTAGATGCCCCGATGGGTTGAACCAATGCCTTCCCTAGTCTATTCAACCCGAAAGATTTCACGGGTCATACTTATGTGGTATTGCACCAGGTAAAACTTTCAACAACTACTGTCATTTTCGAAATACGAGAGGTGAAAGGAAGGTTATGCATTGAGCAAGTGGGAGTCAACCTTGAACCTTTGTGTTCATGCCCATGGACACGATGTACATCCTATCATGGAAGCTTCTTGTAATAATAACTATTTCCTTGATATAATATCCGTTGGTATCGGTGAATTGATCCTTTGCAATCGTGGTTCCGACCATATCTTCTTCTTTGATCCCATTTCTCGAGAAATTTTAAGCACTTGTCTTCTATGGATCAATACACCTATCCAACCTTTACTTTGATCTTTCGTCGAGTATTACACCCTGGTATCTCGAGATTATCATGGAACTGCATAACTTCTTATGAGTTCTCCATCAAGTACTACATTCTCATTGATTCCAATTTTTTCACGGGCTCTAAGACATTAAACACTCAAGGACACTAATAACTGAATCGAGTCCGCATCGCAATTAAACAAGTATTAGTAATCTTCTTTACTTACAAGTTTGTACTCGATCACATCATTTCTAGCCTGATCGGCTATATCAGTATCGTGCTGATTTTAACTGTGCTACTTGGTCCTTATTCCCGAAGCACCACTTTTGGCAATGAGCTAAGCTTATGTTGATCTTCCTTGTCTTATCGTTTCACCTCGAGCATCAAGCTTGATTCAGAGTTGGTGTCGTATCTGTGGTTCCAATAATCTTTTGATGCATTAGTCCTGTTGCTGGATGCAGCCGTTGTGCAATTGCTTCTTCGTGGAGCCTCTCGTCAAAAAATTTCATGATCATTATCAACATTCTGAGCTCTTCTAGGATATCAATTGAATTCGTGATGAGAAATACCATCCTTGCCCTTGATGATTTGTGTTATCATCAACCACTTTATTGCCTTCAGTTCAACACAAACTTGTTCTTGTTTTGTGTTATACCTTGAGATCCTTGCTATCCAACATTTGTTCTTCTTTACCTTGGAGTATTACCATCTTTTATGTCAAGAATGTCGTGAGAATTTCAACACCTCTTAAGAATTCTTGATACAGGTGATACTTCTTTCCATATCCATTCATTCCTTGGTCTCCGTGTTGTTTCTAACCGAAATACCGACAATTGGACTATGATGTGTGAATTCAAAACTTCTAGCAACCCAATTGCCTTGAAGTGAATGGTTGATAGTTTAATTCTATGTATTTTGGTTACTGAATCACCATTCTAACATTGATCATGCTACATAAGCCCATATTTCGGGTGCACCTTTCAACCAATGTTTAATTGTATATGTTTTCCTCGAGCATACATCATTATATCATTTGATTGACAAGTGTTACCTCCTTGTTCACATAATTGTGTAAATCCATCTTTTGTTAATCTCGATGAATTGTCGCTGAGTCCATCAGCCACCTCCTCATCGTCTCCTTGGTTTAATGATGAACTCATGATTTAGAACTTGCTTCCATAGTTCATTTCCCGAGAATCTTGCAACTTCATCTCGTCAAATTGTGTTGCATCCCTTCCTTCTCAGGCATCATGAGTTTGAGGTATCCTGACACCAATAAGATTTGAATCTGGGTCAGATATTATGGTTGGAACATATTCCCAAGAGTTATAACATTTTTCTTTGACTCAATAAGGTGATGTCATGCCTAGCACACCTGGCTGGAGGACTACTGTTATAGTTTCCTTTTTTAGCAAGTTTAGCCATTCTTCCATGAGGAAATTGTAAGACTTATTCTATAAGTTGTTCCTGATGGATCCCTTGTGTATCCAAAGTATGTCCTTTATCTGATGGCCATGTCAATGCTATCTGGAAGCATGACTGTGGTAATCAAACATCAACAAGAACATTGGAAGCATAATGCTAGATGTTTCTTAATCAATTATCCAAACACCATTATATGGGTAACATCATGGGTTTGCTCGCCCCTTTCCCTAGGTGGTTTTCCACTTTTTATCATGTCATGGATATCATGCTCTACTTATCCTTGGGAAAGATATACCCCTGAAATATGTGTTTAAACACATTTTCCTTTCCATTGTTCTATTTAATCTGATAATCACATTTTCCTTCCCATTGTTTTGTTTAACCTTTCTAGCGGTCTATATGATCTAACCAGTAATGTTCCTTGCTTAGGTAAGCACCTTGTTGTACCACTATGTCAGTAAGAACCTATTACTATTGTTGAAGACATTCCGGTAACCACCGATGGACGAGAACTTTGCTTATTGGTCCGCCTCGTTCAACAAGCAGGAAAATGGTTCTATTCGTCCATCGGCCTTGGTACCGATGTTGTTGCCAACATATCGGACATGCTATCCTCTGACATGCCTTGCTACCCTGACAGTGCAAGATGGAAACGCCCTTCCTTCTTTTAACCCACAGTTCCACAGGATCGAAACATGACTCTCTTACACACCCCTATTTCCGAAGTTATTCCAACCGCTTGGCTTCGAATGAGATTAATGAGCCACCTTATTATCACCTATTTTGGAGTTAGACCTGATACCTATTCCCATTGCTCTGAATCCCTCTCATACTCTGTTTCAGGCATTGAACGTTTACCTACCCGCTTGAAGATTCTCATGCCTGCTTATATCTCTCTCGATGTATTTCCTAAGTTCCAACTCGAGAGGTAGTCTTATGCTCATTCCTGGGTTAACCCTAGGTTATTACCCTTATAACATTCTGTCATTGCCGAGCTGCCCCTTACCTATTCATAAGTACGATGGAGTTCTCGAAGAAAGGAAGACGACTTCATCATCATGACCCGAAGCAGAGAAATGAAGACATCAATGTAATGGATCGACCTATTCGAGAAGAACAACTAAGGCCGAGAACACTCGCTAGAATTTCGTAACCAGAACCTCCCCACCTTACGCCTCTTAAATCTCGGGACGAGATTTCTTGTAGTGGGGGAGAATTGTGACGCCCGGGTATTTAAGCTACAGTGAACCTCTACTAATGATGCCACGTCACCCCAATTACTGTTGCTAATCTTGCATTTGTTCGAAACCGGTTCGGATTCAAATTCAAAATCAAGCAAACAATAAAAGTTTTCAAATATTAAAAATAAAATGTTCGGAGTGAGCCAAATAACGCATAGGTAATTATGGTGGAGAAACCAGACTTTTATAAAATGTTTAAATGCTCAAATGGGAATGAAATAGGAGCATAACCAATTTAATAAATGCATTTTGTTAATTATAAAATGTTAAAATATTTTATCTAGGGTTTAAACTTTGGTAACAGAGGTATCATTAGTAATACTGATTTTGGTACAACTTTTATGTTTCTATAAAACTTAAATAAGATGAGACTAAAAATAAAACAGTAAAAGGTAAAATAAACAGAAAAGAAATTGAAAAATAAAAATAAAACGAGCAACCAAAAAGGAAAGAAAATAGACCCCCCCCCTCGCTGGGCCAAGTGGCCTAGCTGGCCTCAGCCACCCTAATGGGCCGGCCCACCCCACCTACTTATCCCCTGCCCTCCCCGCAAACCCTAAATCCCGATCCGATTTCCCCCCGAGCGCCCCCTTCCCCACCCTCTGTCGCACGCCCCCGAGGGCGCCCCGCCATCGCCGCCCGAGTCCCGCCGCCATGATGCCCCGGAACCGCTCCCGATGCCGTTGCTCGCTGCTTCCCCAACTCTCCACCATTAGACTCCCTGTTCCTGCCTCTCCTTCGCCCGTCTTCCCCGTCCGCCTTAGCAACCACCACCACCCGCCGTCGAACCGCCCCTCTGACTCGTCTCCAGCCGTTCTGACCACCCCGCACCTCCCCGAGTCGCCCACGACCTCCTCTTTGAGCTCCCGCGGCTGTTCCCCCTCACCCCCTCCTCGATTCACCGCTATAGGTCGTAGGCCACGTCGCCCGTATTCCTGACCGTGGTCGTGGTCACCATGCCCACACCTGCGTTCTGTGCGTCGCCACCCACGCCCACGCTTGGCCGCGACCAGGCTCGGCTGCCCCCCCTCCCCCGCGCTAAGCCTCGTCGCCCCCGCTAGTTGCTGCCCACTTGCGCTGCCTGCTGGTGCCGCTCCGCCCGGGTCCGCCCCCTGCCGCCACCGCTTGCCGTTGCCCATGCCGGCCCGGCGTCCCACCGCGCCCTCACCATGGCCTCGCCCCTGGCTGGCACCCCCTGTCATCCTGGGCAAGCGCCCAAACGGGCTAGGCACCAGCGCCCGCTAGCACCCGCCCCGCGGTGGCCCTCTGGGCCACTAACTAGGAGGGAGGGGCCCACGCCCCTAAGAACGTTTAAAAAAAGAAATATTAATTAATTAAGAAAATGATTAATTAACTTAATTTAGTCTGATTAATTAACTTAACTTTATTAACCTGCTATTTAACTAATAAACTGTTAGTTAGTTAGATCTATGTATGACAGGGGGCCCCACCCCCTATTGACCAGGTAAACATTGACTGGTCAACTGGGTCCCCCTGGTCCAACATGTTAGCTAGTGTACATCTTTGTGTACACTGTGTTGGGTACATCTAGCAATTTGACATTTAATTTTCAAATTGAAATAATTTAGAAAATGAATTAAAACTTTAAAAATCAATATAAAATAATATGTAACACGGATGAAAATACTTTGTACATGAAAGTTGCTTAGAACGACGAGACGAATCCGAATACGCGGTCCGTTTGACAACCACACGTCCCTAGCATAGCGAACATGCAACTTTTCCCCTCCGGTCCGTTTGTCTGAAAACGCGAAACACTGGGAATACTTTCCCGGATGTTTCCCCCCTTCGCCGGTATCACCTACTGCCGCGTTAGGGCACACCTAGCACCGCTCATTGTCATGCCGTGCATCGTCATGCTTATGTTTGCATTATATTTATTGTTTCTTCCCCCTCTTCTCTCGCTAGACATCGCGACGGACAACGCTGCTACCCAGTACGACTACGGTGTTGACAACCCGTCCTTCTTGCCAGAGCAACTAGGCAAGCCCCCCCCCTTGATCAACCCGATATCGCCTATTCCTTCTCTCTACGGCTTGCATTAGAGTAGTGTAGCATGTTACTGCTTTCCGTTAATCCTATTCTAATGCATAGCCTATCTTTGCTACTACTGTTGATACCTTTACCTGCAATCCTAAATGCTTAGTATAGGATGCTAGTATTCCATCAGTGGCCCTACATTCTTGTCCGTCTTCCATGCTATACTACCGGGCCGTGATCACTCAGGAGTTGATCACGGGTATATACTTATATACATAATGTATGATACATGTGGTGACTAAAGTTGGGTCGGATCGTTGAGTACCGTGGTTGATTCACGGATTGGGGGCTCAAAGGACATACTTTCTCGACGACCCTTTGTGTGGATCTTTGTGGCAGAGCGACAGAGCGGGTTGAGACCACCTAGGAGAGAGGTAGGCCCAGCCCTAGTCGGCGTCCGTGGTTACATCAATTAACATGCTTAACGAGATCTTGATATTTTATCTGAGTTTGGCCACTGGCCTATACGCACTAACCAACTACGCGGGAACAATTATGGGCACTCGGTGTCGTGGTATCATCTGAAGCCTTCTTGACATCAGTGACTGAGCGGTGCGCGCCGGATTGGACTAGAACGCCAGCTCTTGTATTAGGGAGGCTAGGTCTACTTACCATCCGCATACGCAACGTGCAGGTGTGCAATGGGCAATGGGCCCAGATCCCTGCGCATAGGATTTAGACCGATGTGCTGACCTCTCTGTTGTGCCTAGGTAGGGCTGCGACGTGTTGATCTTCTGAGGCCGGGCATGACCCAGGAAAGTGTGTCCGGCCAGAGGGATCGAATAGCCGTGTCCCTCGGTAAAAGGACGACCCAGAGTTGTACCACGACCTTATGACAACTAGAACCGAATATTTAATAAAACTCACCCTTTCAAGTGCCAGATACAACCTGGTGACCGCTCTCTGACAGGGCGAAGAGGAGAGGATCGCCGGGTAGGCTTATGCTATGCGATGGCACTTGGTTAACTTACCATCTACTCTCTTCTCTATGCTTCAAGATGGAGGCTGACAGAAGGGTTTGATAGGACTAGCTATCCCCCTCTTATTCTGGCCTTCTGCAGTTCAGTCCACATATGCTACCCATTTCATTGACACCAATGCATATGTAGTGTAGATCCTTGCTTGCGAGTACTTTGGACGAGTACTCATGGTTGCTTTTCTCCCCCTTTTCCCCATTTTCCCTTCTTCTCAGACGATGCAACCAGATGATGGAGTCCAGGAGCCAGAGGATCCCGAGGATGTTTCTACGTGGAGTTCGGCTTCAAGGAGTAGTTAGGAGGTCCTAGGCAGGAGGCCTTGCCTTTTCGATCGTTGCTACTTTTGTTCTAGCCTTCTTAAGGCAAACTTGTTATAACTTATGTCTGTACTCATATATTATTGCTTCCGTTGACTCTTGCGTCTTCGAGCATTGCCTTGGAGGCCCCTGGCTTGGAATATAAACTTGTATTATTTTAATTTGTGTCTAGAGTTGTGTTGTGATATCTTCCCGTGAGTCCTTGATCTTGATCTTCGGGTTAGTACCTTCAGAATTATTTATTTTGATGGCTCCAGACCGAGAAACCTCCTCGATAACATAGGGGCCTTCCCATTTTGGGAGGAGTTTTCCTGCAAAGAATCTGAAACGAGAGTCGTAAAAAAGAACATATTCTCCGACTTTAAACTCATGCTTTTGGATTCTTGTCATGCCATCTTTTAAATTTATATTTGAATAATTTTGCATTTTCATAAGCCTGGGTTCGCCATTCATCTAACGAGCTAATATCAAATAACCTCTTTTCACCAGCAAGTTTGAAATCATAGTTAAGCTCTTTGATTGCCCAATATGCTTTATGTTCAAACTCAAGAGGCAAATGACAAGCTTTTCCATAAACCATTTATAAGTAAACATACCCATAGGATTTTTATATGTTGTTCTATAAGCCCAAAGTGCATCATCTAATTTCTTAGACCAATTCTTCCTGGACCTATTGACAGTCTTTTGCAAAATTAATTTTATTTCTCTATTGCTAAGTTCAACTTGACCACTAGACTAAGGATGATAAGGTGATGCAATTCTATGGTTAACATCATACTTGGTAAGCATTTTACGGAAAGCACCATGAATGAAGTGCGAACCATCATCAGTCATTAAATATCTAGGGACTCCAAACCTTGGGAAAATAACTTCCTTGAGCATTTTAATGGAGGTGTGGTGATCAACACTACTGGTTGGAATAGCTTCTACCCATTTTGTAACATAATCAACAGCAACCAAAATATGTGTATACCCATTAAAGGAAGGAAAAGGTCCCATGTAATCAAATCCCCAAACAACAAATGGTTCAATAGCAAGTGAATACTTCATAGGCATTTATTTACGCTTACCGATATTACCTATTCTTCGACATTCATCACAAGATAATACGAACTTACGGGCATCCTTGAAGAGATTAGGCCAATAAAATCCAGATTGCAATACCTTGTGAGCAATTCTATCTCTAGCATGATGCCCTCCATAAGCTTCAGAGTGACATTTCCATAGGACTTGTCCCTGTTCATGCTCAGGTACACAACATCTAATAATACCATCTACTCCTTCTTTATAAAGTTGTGGGTCATCCCAAAAGTAATATCTTCAATCATAGAAGAATTTTTTTCTTTTATTGGTATGTAAAGCTAGGTGGTAAATATTTCGCAACAATGTAATTAGCATAGTCATCATACCAAGGAGTACTATGAGCAACATCTATTGCAGCTAACTGCTCATCAGGAAAACTATCATCAATAGGTAGTGGGTCATCAGGCACATTTTCAAGCCAAGATAAATTATCATCTACTAGGTTCTCAGCTCCTTTTCTATCAATGATATGTAAATCAAATTCTTGTAACAAGAGAACCCATCGAATAAGTCTAGGTTTAGCATCTTTCTTTTCCATAAGATATTTAATATCAGCATGGTCTGTGTGAACAGTTACTTTGGAATCAACACTATAAGGTCTAAACTTGTCACAAGCAAACACCACTGCTAAGAATTCTTTTTCAGTAGTAGCATAATTTCTTTGAGCACTGTCTAGAGTTCTACTAGCATAATGAATAACATTCAGTTTTATCAACTCTTTCTCCTAGAACAGTACCAATAGCATAATCACTAGCATCACACATAATTTCAAAAGGCAAGTTCCAATCGGGTGGTTGAATAATAGGTGCAGAAATTAAGGCTTTCTTGAGTGTTTCAAAGGCTTCTAAACAATCATCATAAAAAACAAAAGGAATATCCTTTTGCAAAAGATTCGTGAGACGCCTTGAAATTTTAGAAAAGTCTTTGATAAATCTCCTATAGAAACCAGCATGACCTAAGAAACTACGATATTCCAATATTCCTCAAATATTCCATAAAAATTCTTCGTGAAGTTTCAGCTTATTTGGAGGTGTGCAGAATAGGTAGCCTGACGTAGCTTTTCCAGGTCCGGATTTCCAGCTGCCGGAATTCTCCGTCTTTGTGTAAACCTTGCATATTATGAGAGAAAAGGCATTAGAATTACTCCAAAAAGCATTATTATAGATAAAACATTATAAATAACAGTAAAAACATGATGCAAAATGGATGTATCAATGCCCAAGGCACCCCAAGGTAATATTCAAGGACAACCACGAGCCTAATCTTAGGGATGCCCCGGATGGCATCCCCTCTTTCGTCTTTGTTCATCGGTGAATTTACTTGGGCTATATTTTTATTCACCACATGATATGTGCTTTGCTGGGAGTGTCATTTTATTTTATTAGGATTTTCTTGCTGTCTAAATAACATCTTAAGATATGAAATTCTTAAATGATAGAGAGTCTTCACATAGTTACATAATTATTGGACTACTCATTGATCTTCACTTATATCTTTTGGAGTAGTTTGTCATTTGCTCCAGTGCTTCACTTATATCTTTTTAGAGCACGGTAGTAGTTTTATTTTTTAGAAATTGATGAACTCTCATGATTCACTTATATTATTTTGAGAGTCCTTAAACAACATGGTAATTTGCTTAGGTTATGAATTTAGTCCTAATATGATGGGCATCCAAAAGGGATATAATAAAAACTTTCATATAAAGTGCAATGAATACTACGAGAAGTTTGATTCCTTATGATTGTTTTGAGATATGAAGATGGTGATATTAGAGTCATGCTAGTGAGTAATTGTGAATTTGAGAAATACTTGTGTTAAGGTTTGTGAGTCCCGTAGCATGCACGTATGGTGAATCATTATGTAACGAAGTTGGAGCATGAGATATTTTTTGATTGTCTTCCTTATGAGTGGTGGTCGGGGACGAGCGATGGTCTTTTCCTACCAATATATCCCCCTAGGAGCATGCGCGTAGTACTTTATTTCTATGAATAATAGACTTTTGCAATCAGTATGTGAGTTCTTTATGACTAATGTTGAGTCCATGGATTATACACACTCTCACCCTTCCACCACTGCTAGCCTCTCTAGTAACGCGCAACTTTCGCCGGTACCATACACCCACCATATACCTTCCTCAAAACAGCTACCATACGTACTTATTATGGCATTTCCATAGCCATTTCGAGATATATTGCCATGCAACTTCCACCGTTTCGTTTATTATGACACATTCCATTGTTGTCATATTGCTTTGCATGATCATGTAGTTGACATCGTATTTGTGGCAAAGCCACCTTTCATAATTCTTTCATACATGTCACTCTTGATTCATTGCACATCTCGGTACACCGCCGGAGGCATTCATATATAGTTATATTTTGTTCTAAGTATTGAGATGTAAGTAAATAAAAGTGTGATGATCTTCATTATTAGAGCATTATCCCACGTGAGGAAATAAAAAAACAGAGGAAAGGCCAAATAAAAAAAGGGAGACCAAAAAATGAGAGAAAATGAGAGAAGGGGCAATGTTACTATCCTTTTTTCACACTTGTGCTTCAAAGTAGAACCATGATCTGCATGATAGAAAGTCTCTTATTTTGTCACTTCCATATACTAGTGGGAATTTTTCATTATAGAATTTGGCTTGTATATTCCAACGATGGGCTTCCTCAAATTCCCTAGGTCTTCACGAGCAAGCTAGTTGGATGCACACCCACTTGGTTTCTTTTCGAGCACTTATAGCTCCAGTGCATCCGTTGCATCGCAATCCCTACTCACTCACATTGATATCTATTGATGGGCATCTACATAGCCCATTGATACGCCTAGTTGATGTGAAACTATCTCCCTCTTTTGTCTTCTCCACAACCAACATATTCTATTCCACCTATAGTGTTATGTCCATGGCTCACGCTCATGTATTGCATGAAAGTTGAAAATTTTTGAGAACGTCAAAAGTATGAAACAATTGCTTGGCTTGTTATCGGGGTTGTGCATGATTTGAATATTTTGTGTGATGAAGATGGAGCATAGCCAGACTATATGATTTTGTAGGGATAAGCTTTCTTTGGCCATGTTATTTTGAGAAGACATAATTGCCTCATTAGTATGCTTGAAGTATTATTGTTTTTATGTCAATACTAAACTTTTGTTTTGAATCTTATGGATCTGAACATTCATGCCACAATAAAGAAGATTACATTGATAAATATGTTAGGTAGCATTCCACATCAAAAATTCTGTTTTTATCATTTACCTACTCGAGGACGAGCAGGAATTAAGCTTGGGGATGCTTGATACCTCTCCAACGTATCTATAATTTTTGATTGTTGCATGCTATTATATTATCTATCTTGGATGTTCTATATGCATTTATATGCTATTTTATATGATTTTTGGGACTAACCTATTAACCTAGATCCTGAAGGAAATATGCCCTAGAGGCAATAATAAAGTTGTTATATTATATTTCCTTATATCATGATAAATGTTTATTATTCATGCTAGAATTGTATTAACTGGAAACTTGATACATGTGTGGATACATAGACAAAACACCATGTCCCTAGTAAGCCTCTACTTGACTAGCTCATTAATCAAAGATGGTTAAGTTTCCTAACCATAGACATCTGTTGTCATTTGATGAACGGGATTGTGTCATTGGGAAAATGATGTGATGGACAAGACCCATCTGTTAACTTAGCATGTTGATCGTTCAGCTTTATAGCTATTGCTTTCTTCATGTCATATACATATTCCTTTGACTATGAGATTATGCAACTCCCGGATACCGGAGGAATACCTTGTGTGCTATTGAACGTCACAATGTAACTAGGTGATTATAAAGATGCTCTATAGGTATCTTTGAAGGTGTTTGTTGGGTTGGCATAGATCGAGATTAGGATTTGTCACTCCGAGTATCGAAGAGGTATCCCTGGGCCCTCTCAGTAATGCACATCATGATAAGCCTTGCAAGCAATGTGACTAATGAGTTAGTTGCAGGTTGATGCATTATAGAACGAGTGAAGAGACTTGCCGGTAATGAGATTGAACTAGGTATGAAGATACCGACGATAGAATCTCAGGCAAGTAACATACCGATGACAAAGGGAATAACGTATGTTGTCATTACAGTTTGACCGATAAAGATCCTCGTAGAATATGTGGGAACCAATATGAGCATACAGGTTCCGCTATTAGTTATTGACTGGAGAGGTGTCTCGGTCATGTCTACATAGTTCTCGAACCCGTAGGGTCTGGACGCTTAACGTTCGATGACGAATTGTATTATATGAGTTATGTGATTTGGTGATCGAATGTTGTTTGGAGTCCTGGATGAGATCACGGACATGACGAGGAGTCTCGAAATGGTTGAGAGGTAAATATTCATATATAGGACAATAGTATTCAGACACCGGAAGTGTTCTGGGGGTACCGGGTACGTATTGGGTCACCGGAAGGGGTTCCGGGCAACCCCCGACAAGCTATATGGGACTAATGGGCCAAGAGGGGAAACACACCAGCCACAAAGGGGCTAGTGCCCCCCATATGGGCTAGCCAAATTGGAGAAGGAAAGGGGAATAAGGAAAGGAAAAAGGGAATAGGATTCCCCCTTCCTACTCCGAATAGGAATAGGAAAGGGGGGAGGCCGAATTGGGAGGACCCCAAGTAGGATTCCTCCTACTTGGGGCGCCCCCTTGGCTGCCTCTCCTCCCCTCCAACCTATATATGTGAAGGTGGCACTGCTAGAACACACAACAAACATTGTTAGCCGTGTGCGACGCCCCTCTCCATAGTTTACGCCTCTTGTCATATGCACGTAGTGCTTAGGCGAAGCCCTGTGCAGATCACTTCACCATCACCATCACCACGCCATCATGCTGACGGAACTCTCACTTGACACTTTGCTGGATCAAGAGTTCGAGGGGCATCATTGAGCTGAAGGTGTGCAGAACTCGGAGGTGACGTATGTTCTGTGCTTGATCGGTCGGACCCAGAAGACGTTCGACTACATCAACCACGTTAAACTAACGCTTCCACTTTCGGTCTACAAGGGTACGTGGACACACTCTCCCCCTCTCGTTGCTATGCATCTCCTAGATAGATCTTGCATGATCTAAGGAAAAAATTTGAAATTGCATGTTACGTTCCCCAACAGTGGCATCCGAACCAGGTCTATGGGTAGATGATAAGAACGAGTAGAACACAAAGAGTTGTGGGCGATCATAGTCATACTGCTTACCACCAACGTCTTATTTTGATTCGGCGGTATTTTTGGATGAATCGGCCCGGACAAACCTTACATGACCACGTTCATGAGACCGGTTCCACTGACAGACATGCAACTTGTTTTGCAGGAAGGTGGCTGGCGGGTGTCTGTTTCTCCAACTTTAGTTGAATCAAATTTGACTACGGCCGGTCCTTGTTGAAGGTTAAAACAACAAACTTGATGAAACATCATTGTGGTTTTGATGCGTAAGTAAGAACGGTTCTTACTAGAAGCCCATAGCAGCCACGTAAAACTTGCAACAACAAAGTAGAGGACGTCTAACTTGTTTTTGCAGGGCATGTTGTGATGTGATATGGTCAAGACATGATGTGATAAACGTTATTGTATGAGATGATCATGTTTTGTAAAAGTTATCGGCAACTGGCAAGAGCCTTATGGTTGTCGCTTTATTGTATGAAATGCAATCGTCATGTAATTGCTTGCGTTAGCGATACTTGTCGAAGCAATAGTTGGCGAGAAGACAACGACACTACGATGGAGATCAAGGTGTCAAGCCGGTGATGATGGAAATCATGACGACGATTTGGAGATGGAGATCAAAGGCAGAAGATGATGATGGCCATATCATGTCACATATTTTGATTGCATGTGATGTTTATCTTTTATGCATCTTATTTTGCTTAGTACGGAGGTAGCATTATAAGATGATCCCTTACTAAAATTTCAAGGTATAAGTGGTCTCCCTGAGTATGCACTGTTGCGAAAGTTCTTCGTGCTGAGACACCACGTGACGATCGGGTGTGATAGGCTCTACATTCACATACAACAGGTGCAAGATAGTTTTTGTAACGCCCTCGATGCGGCTATATCTCCCACGTGTCGAAGCACGACTTAGAGGCATAACCGCATTGAAAGTAATGTCGCAAGTGAGGTAATATTCACACAACCCATGTAATACATAAGGGAAAAGATACATAGTTGGCTTACAATCGCCACTTCACAGAATTACATGAATAAAGCATTACATCATCCAAACACACTCAAGGTCCGACTACGGAACCAAAATAAAAGAAGACTACCCCAAATGCTACACAGATCCCCGATCGACCCCAACTGGGCTCCACTACTGATCAACTAGAACGAAACAACACAAAGGACACGATCTTCATCGAGCTCCGCCTTGAGCTCGGTTGCGTCATCTGCATGGTTCAACGGCACCTGCAAGCTGGTTTTGGAAGTATCTGTGAGTCACGGGGACTCAGCAATCTCACACCCTCGCGATCAAGACTATTTAAGCTTATGGGTAAGGTAAAGGTATGAAGTGGAGCTGCAGCAAGCGACCAGCATATTTGGTGGCTAAACATACGCAAATGAGAGCGAGAAGAGAAGGCAAAAGCACGGTCGAACAACTATGATCAAGAAGTGATCCTAGAACAACCTACGTCAAGCATAACTCCAACACCGTGTTCACTTCTCGGACTCCGCCGAGAAGAGACCATCACGGTAACACACACAGTTGATTCATTTTAAATAAGTTAAGGTTCAAGTTATCTACAACCAGACATTAACAAATTCCCATCTGCCCATAACCGCGGGCACGACTTTCGAAAGTTCAAATCCCTGCAGGGGAGTCCCAACTTACCACATGACAAGCTCTCACAATCAACGAAGGATATACCTTCTCCTGAGACATTCCGATCAGACTCGGTATCCCGGTTCAACAAGACAACTTCGACAAGTTAAAAAAAATCCAGCAACACCGCCCGAATGTGCCAACAAATCCCGATAGGAGTTGCACATATCTCATTCTCAGGGCACACTCAGATGAGCGCTCCATACAACTAAAACAAAACCTCGAGTTTCCCCGAGGGGGCGCTGCACAGGACTCTAGTTTGGACCAACACTCAGAGGAGCACTGGCCCGGGGGGGGTTTAAATGAGATGACCCTTGGGCTCCGGAAACCCAAGGGAAAAAGAGGCTAGGTGGAAAATGGTAAAACCAAGGTTGGGCATTGCTGGATGAGTTTTATTCAAGGCGATTTGTCAAGGGGTTCCCATTATTACCCAACCGTGTAAGGAACGCAAAGTCCGGGAACATAACACCGATATGACGGAAACTAGGGAGGCAAGAGTGGAACAAAACACTAGGCAAAAGGCCGAGCCTTCCACCCTTTACCAAGTATATAGATGCATTAAGATAACAAGATAATATAATGATATCCCAACAATAAAACAATGTTCCAACAAGGAACGATCTCCAAATCTTCACCTGCAACTAGCAACGCTATAAGAGGGGCTGAGCAAAGCGGTAACATAGCCAATCAACGGTTTGCTGGGACATGGTGGGTTAGAGGCTTGGCTTAACAATATGGGAGGCATGATAAGCAAGTGGTAGGTATCGCAGCATAGGCATGGCAAAAGAGCAAGTAACTAGCAAGCAAAGATAGAAGTGATTTCGAGGGTATGGTCATCTTGCCTGAGATCCCGCAAGGAAGAAGAACAAGTCCATGAAGAAGATAAACGGACGTAGTCGAACGGGTCCTCACACACACGACGTTATCGAAACCAACCCGAAGAAGCAACACCGGAAAGAAGCAAACAACATGGCATGATGCACATTCGAGTATGATGCATGTCCGGTTTAATGCGGCATGGCATGGCAAAGAGCCAGCAACTAGCAAGCAAAGATAGAAGTGATTTCGAGGGTATGGTCATCTTGCCTGAGATCCCGCAAGGAAGAAGAACGAGTCCATGAAGAAGATAAACAGACGTAGTCGAACGGGTCCTCACACACACGACGTTATCGGAACCAACCCGAAGAAGCAACACCGGAAAGAAGCAAACAACATAGTAAACAACCAACACATCAACATGGCATGATGCACAATCGAGTATGATGCATGTCCGGTTTAATGCAGCATGGCATGGCAAAGTGCACAAGCAACCCTACAAATTAAGTGGAGCTCAATATGCAACTCCGTTGCATATTGACGAAACACCACGTGACTTATTTAGTTTGAGCTTGTTTATGTACCCAACAATGTTAAATGTTGTTAAACATGGCAAGAGGGTGAAGCAAAGTAAAACTACCTATCTAGTCAAGTTTAAATGAGGCTGGAAGCAACGAACAACAATTCCGGAAACTCCTCATGAGCATATTATAGATTTGGTACTGTTCTTCCCTAAACATTATTTTAGAGTTGTTAAACATGCAAGATGAGTGCACCAAGTAAATCTAGGCATTTTTCTACCCCATTTACATATAAAGATTATTTAATTCCGAGTTACGGTTATTTAGTTATGATTTAAAGCATTTTAGCATGGCATAGGAGCCAAACTTAAACAAACAGAAATTTAGACATTTTAAACATGGATGAAAATGACCTATAACGAAACTAGATGAAAAACTAAGCATATTTCATATATAATTCATTTTAATCCGATGCACAAATTGTGAGTTATTATATGCATGTTGTGCAAGGGGTTTTCTGAAAAACTGCAGTCTCTGGAATAATATCTAAATTTGTTCCACGGAGAAAAAAGGAATTGGGCTGCATTTGAGATTGGGCCCAATAGAAGGAAAACAACAACAAAAAAAGGGGCGGTCGGGTGTGGCCTCAACCAGTGGGCTGAGGCCCAGTCGGTTGGTTACTGGGTTGCAGCTGGAGAGCGCAGCTGGGCCTTGGAGCTCACCAGATGTACGTGTACGGACGTAGTGCAGTCAACGCAGGTGTCGAGACTATCTTCCTCCTCTCGACAGAGGCCGCACGGGACTTGGGGACGAGCACTCTTGCTCGAAGAAGAGGAAGCAGAGGTCAGCGTCAGGTTCGGCAGGGACGGGGACGACGCTCCGGCAATGGGCGACGCCTGGGTTCGGATCCAGCGGCCGGCGCGTTGATCTGAAGCAGAGGAGGCAGCGGCGTCGAAGCCTTGTACATGGCGGCAGAGAGAGGGAGCAGAGAGATTAGGGAGGTAAGAAGAAGGGATGGAAAAGGAGAAGGGCGACGAGGGCTGGCCTTGCCACGGTGGTCTCCATGGCGAGTCGAGGCGGGGCGCACTGCTGCTGGCCAGCGCGTGCACGAGCTCCTGCTCCTGGTTCGAGAGGGGGCGTGGGAAATCGGGACGCCGTGGTGCTCTGTGGCTGGACGTGGGAGGAGGCCAGAGGTCCTACAGGAGATCCTCTCCGGCGATGAGGTGGGGCTCGGTGAGGAGCACGGCATGGAGGAGTCCCTCTCCTGTTGGGCTTGGAGAGCAGGACGAAGCAGAGCAGGAGGGGGTTCGAGTGGAGCTCGGGGATGAGGGGAGATCGGGTGCTGCTGGGCAGAGGAGCTCGGGCTCCTGCGGGATTAGAGTGGCGCGGCTTGGTTGGATCGATTGGAAGGAGGAGGAGATTGGCTTGTGCTGAAAACAAGGGAGTTGGTCGTGTCGGCTGGGTGGAGTGGATGGATCTGGGAGGATCTCGATGGAGATGGTGGGTGGGTGGCGGCGGCGGACACAGAATGGATGGGACATCCCCTAGGTTTTAGGGTTTTGTCTCAAATTAGACTAGTGGTTCTATATATATATATGGAAAGAGGGGAGTTTAGGGTAGATTTGGATGATAAGGCACGAGAATCGCCCCCTTGTCCTTATTGGTGAGCATGAAACCGATGATGTAATCCCTCGCGTATTCACGGTGATTTGCGCAGACTCCCACGAAGCCCTCGTGCATGTAGTACGGGTCAGCGACACAGATATGAGATATCTGCTCAACCCCGATGATGTAGTTCATGTGCAAGGCATAAAGGCGGACAAACATAAAATCCAGCTTCTTCACGTGAAACATGTCGAATATGTAATCGAATCGGAGGAAGAACTTATCCGCGGGGAAGCTGTCGACGTACGACATTTGCCGCGGAACGTTAACCAGGTAGAGTGGGTATCTTGGATCTTTCGAGGCGATGAGGTCTTTCTCTACCCGCAGCACATCGTCATGAAGTCTCTTTAGATCGCCGAATTTGGCCCGTAGCGCTGTTGCAGGTAGGATTGGTTGACCGGGGATATGCCATTTATCCGCACCAGGGATATCTATACGGTCCTGAAGCCGAGGCTGCTGAGGCGGCTGGATCAAAGAAACAACTTTTTTGCCTTTCCTCGCTCTCTTCCTAAACTTCTTTACTACCGGAAGGTCGTCCATAATATGTTGAGACTGCAATTCAGGCACCGACTCATGATGCTCAAACCCTGAGGAGGCGCCAGTATAGACATACTGTTCAGCAGCGCCATCGTCGTCCTCATCCTCATCCATGGCGACGTCATCAGTGACTAATGGAGCCTCCTCCTTACCCCGTCCGCTATCACCCAACCCGACACCCGACGATAATTGGGTAGGTGGGGTGTTGATGTTCATACCTTGCTGAGGCTGCGTGCTCGTGGGTGTGCTCCCGGCCGCCTCCAGACGAAGCAGACTCTTTGGCCACAACAGTACCCACCTAGCATTGCAACAATCACCAAGCCGCCCCGGTGTCTCGTCATCATCCCCCAGTAGTACTGGAGGAGGCAAATTCTCATGGCTCGGTTTGACACTGGCCACGAAAACCTTGAAGACGTTCGGGAGGATCGGCCGGCTGTGGAACAATGGTTCCTTCGGCTCCATTATCGTCGCCTTCCCCACGTCCACCTTCTGGTCGCCGATGGTGTACAATATGGTGCACGGGGTTTCGTCGGCCTGCAAAGAAAAGTCTACGACGTGAGACATCCGAAAGGCAACGAAAACGGGAGATTATACATTTATATTGAAGGGGGCCGGTGTGACAGATACCGTGAGGGCATCAAGCTCAGCCAAAGACGAAGCACCACCTAGCACGTCCGGTGCGGGAGCAGGTGCAGCTGCAGGTGCTGGTGCAACGCTAGTCGAGCTGCTCCCCGCCAAGAAGTCGGCAAGGGGAAAGTCCGCTGCATCTTTTTTTGGATTTTGCCTGGTCCAATTGAAAATGGCCGGAACCAAGGTAGTAGAAATATCTAAAGCCACCTGTTTTGCGGGAGCTACCGCTGTTGCGACTGTCTCAGTTGATTTCTTCTCAACCGCAATCTCAACCCTCTTGTCGATGTTTTCTTCATTTAACCTCCGTCTTTCCTTTCTCTCCTCCGTGGTCTCACGGTAGTAGTTCTTCCATGTGGCGCCGTCTCCGACACCGTGCACGCGTCCATACGACGGTCGAGTATCCACCGGTTTTGTTTCAATATGTTCAACGCCCGGTTGAATGGAGTGTCCCACTTGGGCCTCGCCAATGCCTCAGACGGCGAGTCGCTTTCGGCCGTAATCCTGTGCTGCTCTCTCTGCAAAAGGCACAACAATCATTTACAAATATGACTAACGTGTGCAGTCGAATTGATCAGAAACTAAAATTACCAGCAGTCTCATGAACTCCGTAATGACCGGTGTTGTCTCGTAAACCTTTTTCACTGGGTCCCAACGGTGCCGGGCCCTGAGGACGTCACACTCCCGCGGGACGGTGAACTCCGCCAAGGGGTCTGGGATGCCCAGACTCGCGGCTTCCGCGTCCTCCTTGGCCCATTTGGACATCTTTCCACCGTAACCACGGCTTTCGAGGTGGTGGCTCCCAATGTTCCTCTCTTGAAGCCCCTTCATGTACTTAGACTTTTTTTGGCATCTTCGGGCTCGCAAGCCTCCTTGAATATTTGAAACTGCTCTTCCGTGATTGTCGGATTATCCTTTACAATCTCGGAGTAGGGTTCCTTCTTGTCGATGATCCTTGCTTTCACTCGATTTTTCCAGGCAGCCAACGCGTCGCTAAACTTGGTCATGGCATGTTTGTTTATCTTCTTCATTGTCGGGTCCTCATCTGGATCTTTATAATCCTTCTCATTCCGGCCCGGGAACAAGAATATCTGGTGAAACTTCTTTAGGAGGGAGCTCCTCATATTTTCTATCTTCTGTAGTTTCTCATCGTTGATGGTGGCGGTTGTCCGTACGATGCAGCCTATTTGATTGCCGTAGCATCGACGCGCTTCCTCGGGCGCCGTTGGCTCAAAATTGCCATCGTCCACCTCCGTGACCACCACTCTAGTAGTCCTGAGTTTGTTAGGAACCCGTTGCCTCTTTGCTTTCGGTTCTACACCGGATCCGCTCCCCGAGGCAGCGCTGGTCTCAGTCTCAGCGCCGGTCTCGATGCTGGTCTGAGTCTGAGCGCCAGTCTTAGTCTCAGCACCAGTCTGCGTGTCGGTCTCAGTCCCCGATGCCACTGGTGGGCCCAGCAATAACATCGGTTGATCATCGGTAAGGCTAAAAAATTCGTCTGTCGCCTGGTAGGCATCGTCGCAATCACCAGAACCCTGTCCTTCATTGTTGCTAGCCATGTTTCCTATGATTAAATCTAGTCAATTAATTCTAGACCTAATAAAATGAATAATGACATAAAAAAGGCCTATTGTTTTGCAGGAATGTTGACTCCTTCCTGGTGCGAAAAATCACGGGCACTCGATATGTCCTAGTTTGTAGCACAAGTCATGCCGAAATTCACGGAAAATTTCGGCATGAGCTTTGCTAAAAAGTGGACAAATCGAGAACCTGAAATTTGCCGGAAAAGAAATGAATCAACATTCCGGCAAAACATAGGCCACTAAGCATCATTCCCTGCAAACAGTGTCCAAATATACACGAGCAACCACATGTCCAAATTTCGCAAGCTAATACAAAAACAAAGTGTAGAAGAAAATTCATTTAACTACTAATAGAACAAAATTCAGTTAACTTTAGTGCTCTATAATGATGAAAGGAAAAAAAATTTAGTTAACTACTAATTTCATTCATTTAACATCACCTAATTAACCTACTGTACCAATACTACTAGCAGCACTACTACCCTAATTAACCTAGCAAAACTCTAGTGCCCTAACTGAAAAACATCTAATTAACATCTAATTTTTTCTCTAAAATACAGAGAGAGATGAGTGAGGGG
>NC_041388.1:146382991-146411204 GCF_002162155.2 Triticum dicoccoides | reverse complement strand
CTGGGTGGGCTCGGGCGGCGGTGAGGTGGAGGGCGCCGACGGTGACGTCGAGGGCGGCCTTGGGCGGCGGCTCTAAGGCTGAGGGCGGCCTTGGGCGGCGGCGGTGAGGCTAAGGGCGGCCTCGGGCGGCGGTGGTGAGGCTGAGGGCGGCCTCGGGCGGCGGCGGTGAGGAGACGGCGGCGAGGGCGAGGGACGATTTGGGGAAGAATTGGTGGCCGGGGGCGGGGTGGGGGGAAACCGCTGTTTAAGTGAAACGTAACGGTAGCGCGTTTCCGGAAACGCGTTATAGCTAAGTTAGCTATAGCGCGTTTACTGAAACCCGCTAATGCTATTCCTTTCTCCTTTTCCCCCTTTTTCCACTTTATTTTATTTCCGTTAGCAGCAGCGCTTTACACGTAAGCGCGCTGCAGCTAAGGAGATTAGCAGTAGCGCTGGGCCATTATACGCACTACTGCTAGGTTGGGCTAGCCATGTGCGCCCAGTTCGAACGTAGCAGCAACGCTTTTCGCTAGTACACACTACTGCTAAAGTCATAGCAGTAGCGCGGTTTATTCACGCGCGCTGCTACTAAGTAGCAGCAGTGCTTGATTTTGTACAGCGCTACTGGTAAAATTCTGTGTATAGGCTTTTCCCTAGTAGTGATAGCATGTCTTTGCTACTACTGTTGATACCTTTACCCGCAATCCTAAATGCTTAGTATATGATGCTAGTATTCCATCAGTGGCCCTACATTCTTTGTCCATCCGCCATGCTATACTATCGGGTCGTGATCACTCGGGAGTTGATCACGGGTATATACTTATATACATAATGTATGATACATGTGGTGACTAAAGTCGGGTCGGCTCATTGAGTACCCGCGGTTGATTCATGGATTGAGGGCTAAAAGGACACAATTTCCTGATGGCCCTCTGTGTGGATCTTTGTGGTGGAGCGACATGGTGGTTTAAGACCACCTAGGAGAGAGGTGGGCATGGCCCTGCTTGGTGTCTGTGGTTACATCAATTAACATGCTTAACAAGATCTTGGTATTTGATCTGAGTCTGGCCACTATCCTATATGCACTAACCAACTACGCGGGAACAGTTACGGGCACTCGGCGTCGTGGTACCAGCCGAAGCCTTCTTGACGTCAGTGACTGAGCGGTGCGCGCCGGATTGGACTAGAACGCCTGCTCTTGTATTAGGGAGGCTAGGTCTGCTTACCGACCGTGTACGCAACATGCAGGTGTGCAATGGGCGATGGGCCCAGACCCCTACGCGCATAGGATTTAGACCAGCGTGCTGACCTCTCTGTTGTGCCTAGGTATGGCTGCAACATGTTGATCTTCCGAGGCCGGCCATGACCCAGGAAAGTGTGTCCAGCCAAAGGGATCGAGCGTGTTGGGTAATGTGGTGCACCCCTACAGGGAAGTTTATCTATTCAAATAGTCGTGTCCCTCGGTAAATGGACGACCCGGAGTTGTACCTCGACCATATGACAACTAGAACCAGGTACTTAATAAAACACACCCTTTCAAGTGCTAGATACAACCCAGTGATCGCTCTCTCACAAAGCGACAAGGACATGATCGCCGGGTAGGCTTATGTTATGCGATGATACTTGGTTAACTTACCATCTACTCTCTACTCTATGCTTCAAGATGGAGGCAGCCAGAAGCATAGTCTTCAATAGGACTAGCTATCCCCCTCTTATTATGGCCTTTGCAGTTCAGTCGACAGATGCTACCCGTTTCATTGATACCAATACATATGTAGTGTAGATCCTTGCTTGCGAGTACTTTGGACGAGTACTCACGGTTGCTTTGCTCCCCCTTTTCCCCATTTTCCCTTCTTCTCAGATGATGCAACCAGATGATGGAGTCTAGGAGCCAGAGGATCCCGAGGATGTTTCTACGTGGAGTTTGACTTCGAGGAGTAGTTAGGAGGTCCCAGGTAGGAGGCCTTGCCTTTTCTATCGTTGCTACTTTTATGCTAGCCTTCTTAATAAAAACTTGTTTAACTTATGTCTGTACTCAAATATTATTGCTTCTGCTAACTCTTGGGTCTTTGAGCATTTTTATTCGAGCCTTCGAGGCCCCTGGTTTGTAATATAAAGCTTGTATTATTTTAATTTGTGTCTAGAGTTGTGTTGTGATATCTTCCCGTGAGTCCTTGATCTTGATCATACACATTTGCGTGTATGATTAGTGTACGGTAAAATCGAGGGCGTCAAAAGTTGGTATCAGAGACGACTGCCTATAGGAATCCCCCTTCCACACTCCTTGGCCGAAGTTGAGTCTAGTCGATGAAAACTGTTTTACTAACATGGCTGTGCGGCCCATGGGCCCACATCGCCATTGGGTGGTATTAGGATCTTTTATTCCTCATCTATACTCCGGGACTCTAATCTCTCTTCTATTCGGGTTAAATGGATTTTGCTAAATCTAAAATTAGGATATCCTGATGACTTTCACCGGAGAGCACCTTATTACGATGATCGTCTTTTGCACCAGAATATTTCGAGGATACTCTATGATGTTCTCTCGAGACTTTGTGCCATCGCTTTTGCAATTCCCATCCATCGATAAACCTCTATGGATAACCACGCACACTTGCCATTCATACAATCATTCTCCGTCGATCTTGTTATTATAAGATACCTCAAAATTCTCTCTATTGTTTTGAGAATACTTTGTGCCTACTACCTTGCAGTTCTTTGCCACATGAATACCCCTGCAGATAATTCCCCGCACTTACCGAGTATCCGCTCATCCCCAGTTGTTCAGGTGTTTCACAAAAGTCTTCGATATATTATTCAATCCTCCGAAAATCCTTAGCAGCTTATTGCTCTGCAAATACTTGTCTGCTTGCATTATGGATGCTTCCCATATGTCTGGCAATATTCATTAGTCTCATTTGACACCGCCATTTTGATCCTATTGATTCAACATGAGTGCGAATGCACGCAATCATCGGTTGATCCTTTTAAATTATCTTTCTAGCTCATATGTCATTTTGAACATGAGCTGGTCATCGACCAGTCAAATTGCTGTCGATTGTACCCCTAAGTCTATTCAACTTATCCATTCTTAATCAGACCGATGGCTTCTGATCCCTTGATTTGGGAATGATAATTCCATTTCATTTGAGCTTTGAATTAGACAGTTGTTTCAATAATTTGATTCCCTTTCGTTCCTTCTTCCTCTGATAGAGTACCGATACTCGCATCAGCTCCGTTGTAGACCACAAGACCCCTTGTTGGATTATTATCTGATAGTGTCCTTCATATTCAATAACCTTGTGAGCCTTTCCATGGGTATATAATGCCTTTGGTAATTTGTATCCTCTGCTTTGATAACCATACTCTACTTTCGAGCTTGTATTATTTACTCTGAAGTTTGTGGTATATGTTCCCAGATGCCCCGATGGGTTGAACCAATGCCTTCCCTAGTCTATTCAACCCGAAAGATTTCACGGGTCATACTTATGTGGTATTGCACCAGGTAAAACTTTCAACAACTAATGTCATTTTCGAAATACGAGAGGTGAAAGGAAGGTTATGCATTGAGCAAGTGGGAGTCAACCTTGAACCTTTGTGTTCATTCCCATGGACACGATGTACATCCTATCATGGAAGCTTCTTGTAATAATAACTATTTCCTTGATATAATATCCGTTGGTATCGGTGAATTGATCCTTTGCAATCGTGGTTCCGACCATATCTTCTTCTTTGATCCCATTTCTCGAGAAATTTTAAGCACTTGTCTTCTATGGATCAATACACCTATCCAACCTTTACTTTGATCTTTCGTCGAGTATTACACCCTGGTATCTCGAGATTATCATGGAACTGCATAACTTCTTATGAGTTCTCCATCAAGTACTACATTCTCATTGATTCCAATTTTTTCACGGGCTCTAAGACATTAAACACTCAAGGACACTAATAACTGAATCGAGTCCGCATCACAATTAAACAAGTATTAGTAATCTTCTTTACTTACAAGTTTGTACTCGATCACATCATTTCTAGCCTGATCGGCTATATCAGTATCGTGCTGATTTTAACTGTGCTACTTGGTCCTTATTCCCGAAGCACCACTTTCGGCAATGAGCTAAGCTTATGTTGATCTTCCTTGTCTTATCGTTTCACCTCGAGCATCAAGCTTGATTCTGAGTTGGTGTCGTATCTGTGGTTCCAATAATCTTTCGATGCATTAGTCCTGTTGCTGGATGCAGCCGTTGTGCAATTGCTTCTTCGTGGAGCCTCTCGTCAAAAAATTTCATGATCATTATCAGCATTCTGAGCTCTTCCAGGATATCAATTGAATTCTTGATGAGAAATACCGTCCTTGCCCTTGATGATTTGTGTTATCATCAACCACTTTATTGCCTTCAGTTCAACACAAACTTGTTCTTGTTTTGTCTTATACCTTGAGATCCTTGCTATCCAACATTTGTTCTTCTTTACCTTGGAGTATTACCATCTTTTATGTCAAGAATGTCGTGAGAATTTCAACACCTCTTAAGAATTCTTGATACAGGTGATACTTCTTCCCATATCCATTCATTCCTTGGTCTCCGTGTTGTTTCTAACCGAAATACCGACAATTGGACTATGATGTGTGAATTCAAAACTTCTAGCAACCCAATTGCCTTGAAGTGAATGGTTGATAGTTTAATTCTATGTATTTTGGTTATTGAATCACCATTCTAACATTGATCATGCTACATAAGCCCATATTTCGGGTGCACCTTTCAACCAATGTTTAATTGTATATGTTTTCCTCGAGCATACATCATTATATCATTTGATTGACAAGTGTTACCTCCTTGTTCACATAATTGTGTAAATCCATCTTTTGTTAATCTTGATGAATTGTCGTTGAGTCCATCAGCCACCTCCTCATCGTCTCCTTGGTTTAATGATGAACTCATGATTTAGAACTTGCTTCCATAGTTCATTTCCCGAGAATCTTGCAACTTCATCTCGTCAAATTGTGTTGCATCCCTTCCTTCTCAGGCATCATGAGTTTGAGGTATCCTGACACCAATAAGATTTGAATCTGGGTCAGATATTATGGTTGGAACATATTCCCAAGAGTTATAACATTTTTCTTTGACTCAATAAGGTGATGTCATGCCTAGCACACCTGGCTGGAGGACTATTGTTATAGTTTCCTTTTTTAGCAAGTTTAGCCATTCTTCCATGAGGAAATTGTAAGACTTATTCTATAAGTTGTTCCTGATGGATCCCTTGTGTATCCAAAGTATGTCCTTTATCTGATGGCCATGTCAATGCTATCTGGAAGCATGACTGTGGTAATCAAACATCAACAAGAACATTGGAAGCATAATGCTAGATGTTTCTTAATCAATTATCCAAACACCATTATATGGGTAACATCATGGGTTTCCTCGCCCCTTTCCCTAGGTGGTTTTCCACTTTTTATCATGTCATGGATATCATGCTCTACTTATCCTTGGGAAAGATATACCCTTGAAATATGTGTTTAAACACATTTTCCTTTCCATTGTTCTATTTAATCTGATAATCACATTTTCCTTCCCATTGTTTTGTTTAACCTTTCTAGCGGTCTATATGATCTAACCAGTAATGTTCCTTGCTTAGGTAAGCACCTTGTTGTACCACTATGTCAGTAAGAACCAGTTACTATTGTTGAAGACATTCCGGTAACCACCGATGGACGAGAACTTTGCTTATTGGTCCGCCTCGTTCAACAAGCAGGAAAATGGTTCTATTCGTCCATCGGCCTTGGTACCGATGTTGTTGCCAACATATCGGACATGCTATCCTCTGACATGCCTTGCTACCCTGACAGTGCAAGATGGCAACGCCCTTCCTTCTTTTAACCCACAGTTCCACAGGATCGAAACATGACTCTCTTACACACCCCTATTTCCGAAGTTATTCCAACCGCTTGGCTTCGAATGAGATTAATGAGCCACCTTATTATCACCTATTTTGGAGTTAGACCTGATACCTATTCCCATTGCTCTGAATCCCTCTCATACTCTGTTTCAGGCATTGAACGTTTACCTACCCGCTTGAAGATTCTCATGCCTGCTTATATCTCTCTCGATGTATTTCCTAAGTTCCAACTCGAGAGGTAGTCTTATGCTCATTCCTGGGTTAACCCTAGGTTATTACCCTTATAACATTCTGTCATTGCCGAGCTGCCCCTTACCTATTCATAAGTACGATGGAGTTCTCGAAGAAAGGAAGACGACTTCATCATCATGACCCGAAGCAGAGAAATGAAGACATCAATGTAATGGATCGACCTATTCGAGAAGAACAACTAAGGCCGAGAACACTCGCTAGAATTTCGTAACCAGAACCTCCCCACCTTACGCCTCTTAAATCTCGGGACGAGATTTCTTGTAGTGGGGGAGAATTGTGACGCCCGAGTATTTAAGCTATAGTGAACCTCTACTAATGATGCCACGTCACCCCAATTACTATTGCTAATCTTGCATTAGTTCGAAACCGGTTCGGATTCAAATTCAAAATCAAGCAAACAATAAAAAGTTTTCAAATATTAAAAATAAAATGTTCGGAGTGAGCCAAATAACGCATAGGTAATTATGGTGGAGAAACCAGACTTTTATAAAATGTTTAAATGGTCAAATGGGAATGAAATAGGAGCATAACCAATTTAATAAATGCATTTTGTTAATTATAAAATGTTAAAATATTTTATCTAGGGTTTAAACTTTGGTAACAAAGGTATCATTAGTAATACTGATTTTGGTACAACTTTTATGTTTCTATAAAACTTAAATAAGATGAGACTAAAAATAAAACAGTAAAAGGTAAAATAAACAGAAAAGAAATTGAAAATTAAAAATAAAACGAGCAACCAAAAAGGAAAGAAAATAGACCCCCCCTCGCTGGGCCAAGTGGCCTAGCTGGCCTCAGCCACCCTAATGGGCCGGCCCATCCCACCTACTTATCCCCTGCCCTCCCCGCAAACCCTAAATCCCGATCCGATTTCCCCCCGAGCGCCCCCTTCCCCACCCTCTGTCGCACGCCCCCGAGGGCGCCCCGCCATCGCCGCCCGAATCCCGCCACCACGATGCCCCGGAACCGCTCCCGATGCCGTCGCTCGCTGCTTCCCCAACACTCCACCGTCAGTCTCCCTGTTCCTGCCTCTCCTTCGCCCGTCTTCCCCGTCCGCCTTAGCAACCACCACCACCCACCGTCGAACAGCCCCTCCGACTCGTCTCCAGCCGTTCTGACCACCCCGCACCTCCCCGAGTCGCCCACGACCTCCTCTTTGAGCTCCCACGGCTGTTCCCCCTCACCCCCTCCTCGATTCACCGCTGTAGGTCGTAGGCCACGTCGCCCATATTCCTGACCGTGGTCGTGGTCACCATGCCCACACCTGCGTTCTGTGCGTCGCCACCCACGCCCACGCTTGGCTGCGACCAGGCTCGGCTGCCCCCGCCCCCCCGCGCTAAGCCTCGTCGCCCCCGCTAGTTGCTGCCCACTTGCGTTGCCTGCTGGTGCCGCTCCGCCCGGGTCCGCCCCCTGCCGCCGCCGCTTGCCGTTGCCCATGCCGGCCCGGCGTCCCACCGCGCCCTCACCATGGCCTCGCCCCTGGCTGGCACCCCCTGTCGTCCTGGGCAAGCGCCCAAACGGGCTAGGCACCAGCGCCCGCTAGCACCCGCCCCGCGGTGGCCCTCTGGGCCACTGACTAGGAGGGAGGGGCCCACGCCCCTAAGAACGTTTTAAAAAAGAAATATTAATTAATTAAGAAAATGATTAATTAACTTAATTTAGTCTGATTAATTAACTTAACTTTATTAACCTGCTATTTAACTAATAAACTGTTAGTTAGTTAGATCTGTGTATGACAGGGGGCCCCACCCCCTATTGACCAGGTAAACATTGACTGGTCAACTGGGTCCCCCTGGTCCAACATGTCAGCTAGTGTACATCTTTGTGTACACTGTGTTGGGTACATCTAGCAATTTGACATTTAATTTTCAAATTGAAATAATTTAGAAAATGAATTAAAACTTTAAAAATCAATATAAAATAATATGTAACACGGATGAAAATACTTTGTACATGAAAGTTTCTTAGAACGACGAGACGAATCCGAATATGCAGTCCGTTTGACAACCACACGTCCCTAGCATAGCGAACATGCAACTTTTCCCCTCCGGTCCGTTTGTCTGAAAACGCGAAACACTGGGAATACTTTCCCGGATGTTTCCCCCCTTCGCCGGTATCACCTACTACCGCGTTAGGGCACACCTAGCACCGCTCATTGTCATGTCGTGCATCGTCATGCTTATGTTTGCATTATATTTATTGTTTCTTCCCCCTCTTCTCTCGCTAGACATCGCGACGGACACCACTGCTACCCAGTACGACTACGGTGTTGACGACCCGTCCTTCTTGCCAGAGCAACTAGGCAAGCCCCCCCCCCCCTTGATCAACCTGATATCGCCTATTCCTTCTCTCTACGGCTTGCATTAGAGTAGTGTAGCATGTTACTGCTTTCCGTTAATCCTATTCTAATGCATAGCCTATCTTTGCTACTACTATTGATACCTTTACCTGCAATCCTAAATGCTTAGTATAGGATGCTAGTATTCCATCAGTGGCCCTACATTCTTGTCCGTCTTCCATGCTATACTACCGGGCCGTGATCACTCAGGAGTTGATCACGGGTATATACTTATATACATAATGTATGATACATGTGGTGACTAAAGTTGGGTCGGCTCGTTGAGTACCGTGGTTGATTCACGGATTGGGGGCTCAAAGGACATACTTTCTCGACGACCCTTTGTGTGGATCTTTGTGGCAGAGCGACAGAGCGGGTTGAGACCACCTAGGAGAGAGGTAGGCCCGGCCCTAGTCGGCGTCCGTGGTTACATCAATTAACACGCTTAACGAGATCTTGATATTTTATCTGAGTTTGGCCACTGGCCTATACGCACTGACCAACTACGCGGGAACAATTATGGGCACTCGGCGTCGTGGTATCATCTGAAGCCTTCTTGACATCAGCGACTGAGCGGTGCGCGCCGGATTGGACTGGAACGCCAGCTCTTGTATTAGGGAGGCTAGGTCTACTTACCATCCGCATACGCAACGTGCAGGTGTGCAATGGGCGATGGGCCCAGATCCGTGCGCATAGGATTTAGACCGATGAGCTGACCTCTCTGTTGTGCCTAGGTAGGGCTGCGACGTGTTGATCTTCTGAGGCCGGGCATGACCCAAGAAAGTGTGTCCGGCCAGAGAGATCGAATAGCCGTGTCCCTCGGTAAAAGGACGACCCGGAGTTGTACCACGACCTTATGACAACTAGAACCGGATACTTAATAAAACGCACCCTTTCAAGTGCCAGATACAACCTGGTGACCGCTCTCTGACAGGGCGACGAGGAGAGGATCGCCGGGTAGGCTTATGCTATGCGATGGCACTTGGTTAACTTACCATCTACTCTCTTCTCTATGCTTCAAGATGGAGGCTGCCAGAAGGGTTTGATAGGACTAGCTATCCCCCTCTTATTCTGGCCTTTTGCAGTTCAGTCCACATATGCTACCCATTTCATTGACACCAATGCATATGTAGTGTAGATCCTTGCTTGCGAGTACTTTGGACGAGTACTCATGGCTGTTTTGCTCCCCCTTTTCCCCCTTTTCCCTTCTTCTCAGACGATGCAACCGGATGATGGAGTCCAGGAGCCAGAGGATCCCGAGGATGTTTCTACGTGGAGTTCGGCTTCAAGGAGTAGTTAGGAGGTCCCAGGCAGGAGGCCTTGCCTTTTCGATCGTTGCTACTTTTGTTCTATCCTTCTTAAGGCAAACTTGTTATAACTTATGTCTGTACTCATATATTATTGCTTCCGTTGACTCTTGCGTCTTCGAGCATTGCCTTGGAGGCCCCTGGCTTGGAATATAAACTTGTATTATTTTAATTTGTGTCTAGAGTTGTGTTGTGATATCTTCCCGTGAGTCCTTGATCTTGATCGTACATACTTGCGTGTATGATTAGTGTACGGTCAAATCGAGGGCGTCACAGGATGCCTTCCCGGGGCATCCCCAAGCTTAGGCTTTTTGACATCCTTGAATATTACCTTCGGGTGCCTTGGGAATCCCCAAGCTTAGACTCTTGCCACTCCTTATTCCATAGTCCATCAAATCCTTACCCAAAACTTGAAAACTTCACAACACAAAACTCCAACAGAAAATCTCGTAAGCTCCATTAGTATAAGAAAATAAATCACCACTTTTGGTACTATTGTGAACTCATTCTTTATTTATATTGGTGTAAAATCTACTGTATTCCAACTTTTCCATGGTTGATACACCCTGATACTAGCCATAGATGCATCAAAATAAGCAAACAACATGCGAAAAATAGAATCTTTCAAAAACAGAACAATTTGTAGCAATCTGGATATTTCGAATACTTCCGTAACTCCAAAAATTCTGAGAAAATAGGAAGTCCCAGATAATTTGTTTATCAATCCTCTGCAAAAGGAATTAGTATTTTATCGTGCTTTTGTTAAAAACTAAGACTAATCTCCTGGGCATAGAAGTTTCTGTTTTTCAGCAGGATCAAATCAACTATCACCGTAAGCTATCCCAAAAGTAATACTTGGCACAAACACTAACTAAAACACAAAACCACATCTAACCAGAGGCTACATGAAAAGTTTATTACTAAATAGGGCCTAAAAAGCAAGAACAAAATAAAATTGGGTTGCCTCCCAACAAGCGCTATTGTTCAACGCCCCTAGCTAGGCATAAAAACACGAATTGATCTAAGTATATCATCTTTGGCATTTGGGAAGAAAAGAGAAAAATTCTTATCTATGGCATTTATCTTTCTGTTTTGCGAGAGTACATGGACATTGATCGTAGAAGAAAGATTAAGCACATTGCGAAAATTTGCATCTAAACTTGCCTTCATCTCTTTAATTACTTTGTTTTGATAGAAGCTCATAATGGTGGTAGATTCAGCATTATTTTCCTTAGGGTGCCCGAATATGGTTTTTATGTTCTCATAAGTATCGATGGCATCCCCTCCAAAAAAACGTTTTCAAAAATAGAATCCAAAAGTTGCTTAAAAGAAGGGGGGCAAAATAAAAGCTTTTTAAGTACACCTCAATTTGATATTGGGGCACATAGCTGGCTCGAATCCTCAGCAACCGATCCCAAGCATCTTTCAAAGATTCATCAAGCAAATAACGAAAAAATTTGGGATCATCTTCATCAAGATTGAAATCCTCCTCAACTATCCCAGTGATTTTTTCCATAGCATTATTATTTATGAGCTTGGAAAGGACAGATGGTTATCCAGGGTACTTGAACCTGGGAGAAAACCCTAAGCTCTTCTAGATTCGGCCATGGAGAAAGAAACGAACGAAAAGGGAAGCGAAGGAAAGGCAAATATTTTCAAAAATCATTTTAGAAGTGGGGGATAGGAAAACGAGAGGCGAATGGCGAATAATGTAATGTGAGGGATGAGAGTTTATGATGGGTACTTGGTATGTATTGGCTTGTCATAGATCTCCCCGGCAACGGCGCCATTAATCCCTCTTGCTACCTCTTGAGCTTGCATTGGGTTTTCCCTTGAAGAGGAAAGTGTGATGCAACAAAGTAGTGTAAGTATTTCCGTTAGTTTTGAGAACCAAGGTATCAATCCAGTACGAGACAACGTGACAAGCCACCAAATACATGCACAAACAAACACCAACTTGCAACCAACGCGACAAAGGGGTTGTCAATCCCTTCACAGTTATTCGCAAAGTGAGATATGATAGAGATGGATAAATGGTAAAGTAATATTTTTGGTATTTTTGGTATATGGAACGGAAAGTAAAAGATTGCAAAAGAAAGTAAATAGGAAACTAGAATTGTAGATCGGAAACTTATATGATGGAAAATAGACCCGGGGGCCATAGGTTTCACTAGTGGCTTCTCTCAAGAAAGTATTATTACGGTGGGTGAATAAATTAGTGCCGAGCAATTGATAGAAAATCACAAAGTTATGACGATATCTAAGGGAATGATGATGAATATAGGCATCACGTCCGTGTCAAGTAGACAGAAACTATTCTGCATCTACTACTATTACTCCACATATCGACCGACTCCTGCCCGCATCTAGAGTATTAAGTTCATAAGAACAGAGTAATGCATTAAGTAAGATGACATGATATAGCAGGATTAACTCAAGCAATATGATGAAAACCCCATCTTGCTATCCTCGATGGCAACAATACAATACGTGTCGGTTCCCCTTGTGTCACTAGGATCGAGCACTGCAAGATTGAACCCAAAGCTAAGCACTTCTCCCATTGCAAGAAAAACTAATCTAGTTAGCCAAACCAAATTGATAGTTCGAAGAGGCTTGCACAGATATCAAATCATGCATATAAGATTTCAGAGGAGATTCAAATAATATTCGTAGATAAGCTGATCATAAATCCACAATTCATCGAATCTCGGCAAACACACAGCAAAAGGGTATTATATCGAATAGATCTCCAAGAACATCGAGGAGAACATGGTATTGAGAATCAAAGAGAGAGAAGAAGCCATCTAGCTACTGGCTATGGACCCGTAAGTCTGAAGTAAACTACTCACGCTTCATCGGAGAGGCAATGGTGTTGATGTAGAAGCCCTCCGTGATCGAATCCCCCTCCGGCAGGATGCCGGAAAAGGCCCTAGATGGGATCTCACGGGTACAGAAGGTTGCGGCGGTGGAAAAGTGGTTTCGTGGCTCCCCTCGATATTCTTGGGGTATAAAAGTATATATAGGAGGAAGATCTAGGTTAGGAGGTCTACAAGGGGCCCACAAGCTCCACCCTTGTGGCCGCCTCGTGGCTCTTTCCGACTTGCACTCCAAGTCTCCTGGGTGTCTTCTGGTCAAAGAAAGATCATCAGGAAAGTTTTATTCCATTTGGACTCCGTTTGGTATTCTTTTTCTGCGAAACTCTAAAACAAGGAAAAAAATAGAAACTGGCACTGGGCTCTAGGTTAATAGGTTAGTCCCAAAAATCATATAAAATAGCATATTATTGCATATAGAACATCCAAAATAGATAATATAATAACATGGAACAATAAAAAATTATAGATACATTGGAGATGTATCAGTCGCCGAGCTGCTCGATGCCTCCTATAGAGAAGCGGCACCCTTCTGCACCTTGCCTACATCACAAAGGACGCTGGGGGCACATGTCGTCCGCTGCCATGCCTGCGCGACCCTCCTTGGAGCGCCTGGGGGGCCCAACAGCGCCAAGTCGGCTCACACCCCCCAGCGGCGCGTCCGCCTCGAGAACTGGCCCCATGCCTCGCGCGGCCATCTGGTGCAGGGGGCTCAGAACCACGAGTGGACCGTGAGCTTCCGGAGGTTGCTTCAATGGAGGTTTCACCACTGCAGGCGAGGGGATACTGATGAGCCATGGTCAGGAAAGGACGCGACATGTAGGAAATCATGAAGAGAATGTACTTACTCATAGACGGCTATGTACTTCCTCTGCTTCAGCGGCCGGTAAGCGTCACCACTGCAGCTTGGAGGCCCCTTCCTCTTGCGAAGTGCTTCAAGGTTCAGGTGAAGCTGGCCGAAGTTCGGGGCGTGACTCTCAGCAGCCGGAGAACTTGGCTAGGTTTCTTGGGCGGCATCCTCAGGAACACCAGGCCGCACTAGCCCACCAGCAGCCACCTCAGGACTACTTTCCCGAGCTTCGAGGGTAGCCGCCTCAGGAGCGTCGGGTTGCACCAGCTCTCCATCGGCTCCCTCAGGGGCGCTCCCTAGAGGAACGGCTACCCCCGGGGCGCCCGAAGACACCCGCTCCCCAGGAGTTGCCCCAGCAGCACCCGGTAGCTTTGCCCCCCTGCATCCACATCCGGGGCGCATCTTGCAGGATCGACGAACAAGGGAGCCACGACGATGGGATTCTCGCGAGGCCCTTCAAGGCCCTTCGGGCGTAGCCCCCACTCGTCAAAAAGGGGCATCTGCTTCACAAAGTCATCCTTGTTCGAGCGTTGGTACAAGAGGAAACCCTCCTCCAGAAGCGCGATTGGTGCTGGGTCGTCCGTCAGAAGTTGGAGCATCACGCGCAACATCTTGGAAGGAAGCGTAGGCACCCGGAGCCTCATGGGGTCCTTGCTGCAGGTAAAGGCCCACATTGGGCGTGAATGGCGCTGGAGCGGAGCGATGCGCCACCAGAAGAACTCCTTCACCACCATCGGCACCGTCACCCTGACCTTCTTCAACCTGGCTAGCCTGGACTAGACATGGGCAAGCCGGTGGTCCACAAGCTTCACATGCCCCCAGCTGGAGCTGGGTGTCGCCGGCGCTCGCGGGAGCAGGAGCAGAGGGTTGAGCGTGTCGGCATCCACGTACACCCATTGCTCCCGGAACCTCTTCACGTTTGTGTGGAGAGTGAAGTCAATGCCCGAGACAACCATCACTGCCACGGCCTCGAAGGCCACGCATCCCGAGAAATGGCGGGCGTCAACCAGGCGGGGTGAGAAGAAATGGCGAAGCAAGGCAACGGAGGGAGCAATGCCCACCATAGCCTTGAACAGGAAGGCGAAGACAACAAGGAGGATGATGTATTGGGGGTCCAGATGCAGCGCCTGAATCTGGTAGTGTGAGATCACGACATTGAAGAAATCAAAAAAAGGGGGAACCAAGCCAGCCAAGAGGGCATGAAGATGAATGGGGATCTCGGTGGCTTCCATGTCAATCATGGCCCGGGTTGTAGGCAAGACCGTCGTCGCCTTCCACTCGTTGGAATCGGCGGCAAGGCCGGGCGGACCTTGTCCAGCCCCTCGCGGTTGATCACCATCGATCGCTCAAGAGCAGGCTCTAAGACTGGCTAGGATTCGGCCTAAGCGCAGGCCTTTCCCTTCTTCTTCGATCGAGGGGCCATGGCGGAAAGAGAGGGTTGGCACTGGCGTCGAATCTGGGGGAAGAGCTGTGGGTTTGCAGAAGAGAGGAGGAGCCAAGGGCAAGCACGGTGAGCAATGAAGGCAGAGCTGCACTAACAATGGGTGCCCGCCAGGCCTGGCAGTTATCAAGGCTGCGTGGGGAAGTGGAGACACCCACGTCCCATCAATCGCCATGCATCGACCAAGGCTGCAGGTAGTTAAGGCCGGCGGCACTCCGCACTTGCCCTTTGGCTTCGCCTCGAAGCCAAGTTTGAGCGCGTCTTGGGCCCGGGGGCTACCGTCGGTGTTCTGGGAATGGGGGTACCCAGACTTGCCTGCCTAGAGCCCATGGCGTGGCTCCATCGATGGCCTGGTATGTCCCACCTTCAGCATCAACAACTCAAGACCCTTGCAAGGTGGACGACACCAAGACATCTAGAAGGTCCGACCTCCTCAGGCTGGCTCCTGAGGAGCGGAGATTTCTATGCAAGCCTTACCTCGTGAGGTTTGGATGACGTGAGCCATGACGACCAAGGCCAGGCGGGCGCTAGTGGGCGCAGGACGGCAGTTTCCTCTTCGGTGCTAAGAAGGCAAGCGCAGGCACAGAGTCCCAAGAAATCAACTAAAGGTTTACATTCTGGTGCAACAAGACCAAGACCGCCAGGACGGCAGGACGGAGGTCATCGCCGAGCCCACCACGGTGTGACGACCAGAGGCTTTTGTAGGCGAAGACAACTTTTGTCAGGATAACATGTACTAGTTGTCTCCCTTCGAATTTGGCCATTGTGGGAACCCTTCCCGCCTTCATTTTGGGAAGAGGACCAAGGCCACTATAAATAGGACCTATCCACAACCATAGATGGGGGGAGACCGGATCGAATCCATTTCATCCTCACTAGCTCACCATCTCACTTGAGCACAAGAACACGCCTCCTCCTGAGGCCGTTCTTCCACTGTACTAGTTCATCATCAGCCCCTCGAGGCCAATCCACCAGAAAACAGGAGTAGGGTTTTACACCACAAGGTGGCCCGAACCTGGGGTAAACTATTGTGTCCCATTTCCTTCTAGTTCGTCGAGCTAGGCCGTGACATTAGCGAGTAGGCAGACTAGGGAGGTTGAGTTCTTCGCACGCACGCCAGAGCTCGAACCTCTCAAGGGTCTGCGGAATCCAAAATCTGATAGTATCGGAGGGTATGAACCATGGAAAAGTTGGAATACAGTAGATATAATACCAATATGAATTTAGAATGAGTTCACAACAGTACCTAAGTGGTGATTTGCTTTATTATACTAACGGAGCTTACGAGTTTTTTGTTGTGAAGTTTTCAAGCTTTAAGTGAAGTTTCGATGTACTAAGGAATAAGGAGTGGCAAGAGCCTAAGCTTGGGGAAGCCTGATGACCCACAAGTATAGGGGATCAATTGTAGCTCTTTTCGATAAGTAAGAGTGTCGAACCCAATGAGGAGCAGAAGGAAATGACAAGTGGTTTTCAGCAAGGTAATGTCTGCAAGTGCTGAAATTGTAAGTAACAGAGTAGTTTGATAGCAAGATAATTTGTAACGAGCAAGTAACGATAGTAGTAACAAAAGTGCAACAAGGTAGCCCAATCCTTTTGAGGCAACGTACAGGCCAAAATGGTCTCTTATGATAAGCAAAGTGTTCTTGAGGGTACATGGGAATTTCATCTAGTCACTTTCATCATGTTGGCTTAATTCGTGTTCGGTACTTTGATAATTTGATATGTGGGTGGACCAGTGCTTAGGTGCTGTTATTACTTGAACAAACCTCATACTTATGATTAACCCTCCCGCAAGCATCCGCAACTACAAGAAAAGTATTAAGAATAAATTCTAACCATAGCATTAAACTTTTGGATCCAATCGGTCCCTTACGGAATAGCGCATAAACTGGGGTTTAAGCTTCTGTCACTCTCGCAACCCATCATCTAATTGCTACTCCTCAGTGCATTCCTTTAGGCCCAAATATGGTGTGAAGTGTCATGTAGTAAACGTTCACATGACACCACTAAGGGAATCACAACATACATACTATCAAAATATCGAACACATATCAAGTTCACATGATTACTTGCAACATGATTTCTCCCGTGACCTCAAGAACAAAAGTAACTACTCACAAACGATAATCATGCTCAAGATCAGAGGGGTATTAAATAGCATATTGGATCTGAACATATGATCTTCAACCAAATAAACCATATAGTAATCAACTACAAGATGTAATCAACACTACTAGTCACCCACAAGCACCAATCTATAGTTCCGGTAACAAGATTGAACACAAGAGATGAACTAGGGTTTGAGAGGAGATGGTGCTATTGAAGATGTTGATGGAGATTGTCCTCCCCAAGATGGGAGAGTTGTTCGTGATGATGATGACGATGATTTCCCCCTCCGAGAGGGAAGTTCCCCCGGCGGAATCTCTCCGCCCGAGGGAAAAAGTGCTCCTGCCCATGTTCCGCCTCGAGACGGCGGTGCTCCATCCCGAAAGTACTCTCTTCATTTTTTTCTAGGTCAAAATGACTTATATACCAGAAGATGGGCACTAGAGGTGGGCCTGGGTGAGCACAACCCACCAGGGTGCGCCTGGGCTCCCCGGCGAGCCTAGGAGGGTTGTGCCCACCTGGTGGGCCCCCTCTAGTAGTTATTTGCTCCAATATTCCACAAATATTCCATAAAAAATCCCCGTGAAGTTTCAACTTATTTGTAGTTGTGCGGAATAGGTAGTTTGACGTAGCTTTTCCAGGTCCGGATTTGCAGCAGCTGGAATTCTTACTCTTTGTGTAAACCTTGCATATTATGAGAGAAAAGGCATTAGAATTACTCCAAAAAGCATGATTATGGATAAAAACATTATAAATAAGAGTAATAAAACATGATGCAAAATGGACGTATCAACTCCCCCAAGCTTAGACCTCGCTTGTCCTCAAGCGAAAACCGAAATCGAAAAACATGTCCACATGCTTAGAGAGAGAGAGAGAGAGAGGTGTCAATAAAAACAAAATACGGACATAGAAGCATCATGTTGATTATTATAACATCAACAAAATTGAACATAATACTTTTATCATAGAACTTTTATCATAGAACTTTTATCATATACTTCTCATGAATAAGTAACAATTCATCACACAATTGAAGTATAAAGCAAAAACTCTATTAGAAACCAACAAACTATGTTCTCAGTCAACTTTGCAACTGCAATTCATCATCTTTTCAGGAAGGGTCACGTATCGGAGCCTTTAGGCAAGTCCACATACTCAACCATCATATAGTCTTCTATGATTGCTAACACTCACCACGTACACATGAGCAAAACATTTCAATCGGACACATAGAAAGATAGGTGCTTATAGTTTCGCCTCCCAACGTATTCACCTCAAGGGTGATGTCAACAATAATAACTCATGCTATCTATATTCAACTGGACATATGTGCCTAGATCTTTCCTCACCACATTATGCTTGCCAAAGGAGGAAAATAAAAAGGAATAGAAGAAAAACTTTGACTCTTTGCATAAAAGTAAAATACATAAAAGTAAAAGATTGGCCCTTCGCAGAGGGAAGCAAAGGTTGCCATGCACTTATTTGTTTGTATGCTCAACCCCTTAGTGCAGAACGTCACGTTGCATTGCCCCTTGTGATAGCGACCTTTATTTCGCAGTCCGTCGCTTTTATTCTTCACCATCAAAAGTTCATGCATTTCTCTTACACTAAATGATCTCACACATTTAGCAGTAATTTTTATTGCTTTTTTGCACCGATGACAACTTAATTGAGGGATCTTTCTCAATCCCTAGGTAGGTATGGTGGACACTTGCAAATAAGATTTGGGTTTAAGGGTTTTGGATGCACAAGTAGTATCTCTACTTAGTGCAGAATTTTTGGCTAGCAAAGATAGGGGCAAGCACCACATGTTAAAGGATCCATGACAATATGACTTCTATGTGAATATAAACAAACATAAACCATCAAGTTGTCTTCCTTGTCCAACATCAACAATTTTGGCATATAATATTTTGACGAGGGCTCACAATCACAAAAGATTTCTACGATAGTATATTTATATGTGAATCTTCTCTTCCCTTATTAATTCTTTCATGAGTGGCATCGTTGACTAATGTGATGTTTGTCAATCTCTAATAAAATTTTCTGCTTTTACTTTTTCTTATATTGTGTCATCACCTACCATAAGATTAGTATATGATCTTTTCTTCATTTATTTCCTTTATTTTATTTATTTCCTTTCTCTTTTAATTTTCTTTTATTTCCAACATAGAAGTAAAAAAAGCAAAAACTCAAACTAAACTTCATTATATATCTCGCACACGATTACAAGGATAGATCACTAAGCAAACTCTCAAAGAAAGGATCGAACTAAACTTTTAATCATCTAAGCAAAGAGATCGAACTAAAATAACTAAAGGCAAAAAGATAGTGGGATGATATGATACCGGGGCACCTCCCCCAAGCTTAGCAGAAGCTAAGGGGAGTGCCCATACCTGATACTCAGTTCTCCTTTGGTGGTGAAGATGATGGTGGTGGTGACGAAGAAGAGATCTTGTCTTTATTTTCCACCAGCTTATGCCGAAGGATAAAGTTATCTATCCTCAACTCATCATTTGTAATCTCAAGATTTATTATTCTCTTGCATAATGCCTCCATACTCTTGTTCTTGAAACGAGGAGGGACTGATTCATCTTCATCTTCCTCTGAAGTCCAGCCATAGTGCTCCACATCCCCATAGGACTTGGGGTTTGCAAAGTCAGCAACATAGCTCTCACCTTCAGAGTCTTGGGATGACATATTTTCATAACTGCGCAGAAAACAACAAGAAAGAAGAACAGGGATTTCTCCATGATACGGTGACCAACAGGTTTGGGAAGCATATATAGATTTTTTATCTTGGGCGACAAGCAAACGAAACAAAAGCGGAGTCCGGAAGGTGTCCCAGGTGGGTACAACCCACTTGGGCGCACCACGCGCCCTGGTGTCTTGTGCCCACTAGGGTACGCTTCCTGGAAGTTTCTTTATTTCCTAATTTTCTAAATATTCCAAAATTGATAAAAAATATTTTTGTGGATTTTTCGGAGTCCGTTTACTTACCGTATCACGTACCTCCTTATTTTCATGATTCTAGAGTGTTCCGGAAGGACTCTTTTATGTGTTCCTCCGGTGTCATAGTTTGGATAATATTACTTTCAAAATAATGGGCGTACCTAAGATATAATGTTTTATCCATTGTCCATTGACAACCTTCGGGTTAGTACCTTCAGAATTATTTATTTTGATGGCTCCAGACCGAGAAACCTCCTCGATAACATAGGGGCCTTCCCATTTTGGGAGGAGTTTTCCTGCAAAGAATCTAAAACGAGAGTCGTAAAAAAGAACATATTCTCCAACTTTAAACTCATGCTTTTGGATTCTTGTCATGCCATCTTTTAAATTTATATTTGAATAATTTTGCATTTTCATAAGCCTGGGTTCGCCATTCATCTAACGAGCTAATATCAAATAACCTCTTTTCACCAGCAAGTTTGAAATCATAGTTAAGCTCTTTGATTGCCCAATATGCTTTATGTTCAAACTCAAGAGGCAAATGACAAGCTTTTGCATAAACCATTTATAAGTAAACATACCCATAGGATTTTTATATGTTGTTCTATAAGCCCAAAGTGCATCATCTAATTTCTTAGACCAATTCTTCCTGGACCTATTGACAGTCTTTTGCAAAATTAATTTTATTTCTCTATTGCTAAGTTCAACTTGACCACTAGACTAAGGATGATAAGGTGATGCAATTCTATGGTTAACATCATACTTGGTAAGCATTTTACGGAAAGCACCATGAATGAAGTGCGAACCATCATCAGTCATTAAATATCTAGGGACTCCAAACCTAGGGAAAATAACTTCCTTGAGCATTTTAATGGAGGTGTTGTGATCAACACTACTGGTTGGAATAGCTTCTAACCATTTTGTAACATAATCAACAGCAACCAAAATATGTGTATACCCATTAAAGGAAGGAAAAGGTCCCATGTAATCAAATCCCCAAACAACAAATGGTTCAATAGCAAGTGAATACTTCATAGGCATTTATTTGCGCTAACCGATATTACCTATTCTTCGACATTCATCACAAGATAATACGAACTTACAGGCATCCTTGAAGAGATTAGGCCAATAAAATCCAGATTGCAATACCTTGTGAGCAATTCTATCTCCAGCATGATGCCCTCCATAAGCTTCAGAGTGACATTTCCATAGGACTTGTCCCTGTTCATGCTCAGGTACACAACATCTAATAATACCATCTACTCCTTCTTTATAAAGTTGTGGGTCATCCCAAAAGTAATATCTTCAATCATAGAAGAATTTTTTTCTTTTATTGGTATGTAAAGCTAGGTGGTAAATATTTCGCAACAATGTAATTAGCACAGTCATCATACCAAGGAGTACTATGAGCAACATCTATTGCAGCTAACTGCTCATCAGGAAAACTATCATCAATAGGTAGTGGGTCATCAGGCACATTTTCAAGCCAAGATAAATTATCATCTACTGGGTTCTCAGCTCCTTTTCTATCAATGATAAGTAAATCAAATTCTTGTAACAAGAGAACCCATCGAATAAGTCTAGGTTTAGCATCTTTCTTTTCCATAAGATATTTAATATCAGCATGGTCTGTGTGAACAGTTACTTTGGAATCAACACTATAAGGTCTAAATTTGTCACAAGCAAACACCACTGCTAAGAATTCTTTTTCAGTAGTAGCATAATTTCTTTGAGCACTGTCTAGAGTTCTACTAGCATAATGAATAACATTCAGTTTTATCAACTCTTTCTCCTAGAACAGTACCAATAGCATAATCACTAGCATCACACATAATTTCAAAAGGCAAGTTCCAATCGGGTGGTTGAATAATAGGTGCAGAAATTAAGGCTTTCTTGAGTGTTTCAAAGGCTTCTAAACAATCATCATAAAAACAAAAGGAATATCCTTTTGCAAAAGATTCGTGAGAGGCCTTGAAATTTTAGAAAAGTCTTTGATAAATCTCCTATAGAAACCAGCATGACCTAAGAAACTACGATATTCCAATATTCCTCAAATATTCCATAAAAATTCTTCGTGAAGTTTCAGCTTATTTGGAGGTGTGCAGAATAGGTAGCCTGACGTAGCTTTTCCAGGTCCGGATTTCCAGCTGCCGGAATTCCCCGTCTTTGTGTAAACCTTGCATATTATCAGAGAAAAGGCATTAGAATTACTCCAAAAAGCATTATTATAGATAAAACATTATAAATAATAGTAAAAAATATGATGCAAAATGGATGTATCAATGCCCAAGGCACCCCAAGGTAATATTCAAGGACAACCACGAGCCTAATCTTAGGGATGCCCCGGATGGCATCCCCTCTTTCGTCTTTGTTCATCGGTGAATTTACTTGGGCTATATTTTTATTCACCACATGATATGTGCTTTGCTGGGAGTGTCATTTTATTTTATTAGGATTTTCTTGTTGTCTAAATAACATCTTAAGATATGAAATTCTTAAATGATAGAGAGTCTTCACATAGTTACATAATTATTGGACTACTCATTGATCTTCACTTATATCTTTTGGAGTAGTTTGTCATTTGCTCCAGTGCTTCACTTATATCTTTTTAGAGCACGGTAGTAGTTTTATTTTTTAGAAATTGATGAACTCTCATGATTCACTTATATTATTTTGAGAGTCCTTAAACAACATGGTAATTTTCTTAGGTTATGAATTTAGTCCTAATATGATGGGCATCCAAAAGGGATATAATAAAAACTTTCATATAAAGTGCAATGAATACTACGAGAAGTTTGATTCCTTATGATTGTTTTGAGATATGAAGATGGTGATATTAGAGTCATGCTAGTGAGTAATTGTGAATTTGAGAAATACTTGTGTTAAGGTTTGTGAGTCCTGTAGCATGCACGTATGGTGAATCGTTATGTAACGAAGTTGGAGCATGAGATATTTTTTGATTGTCTTCCTTATGAGTGGTGGTCGGGGACGAGCGATGGTCTTTTCCTACTAATATATCCCCCTAGGAGCATGCGCGTAGTACTTTATTTCTATGAATAATAGACTTTTGCAATAAGTATATGAGTTCTTTATGACTAATGTTGAGTCCATGGATTATACACACTCTCACCCTTCCACCACTGCTAGCCTCTCTAGTAACGCGCAACTTTCACCGGTACCATACACCCACCATATACCTTCCTCAAAACAGCTACCATACGTACTTATTATGGCATTTCCATAGCCATTTCGAGATATATTGCCATGCAACTTACACCGTTTCGTTTATTATGACACATTCCGTTGTTGTCATATTGCTTTGCATGATCATGTAGTTGACATCGTATTTGTGGCAAAGCCACCTTTCATAATTCTTTCGTACATGTCACTCTTGATTCATTGCACATCTCGGTACACCGCCGGAGGCATTCATATATAGTTATATTTTGTTCTAAGTATTGAGATGTAAGTAAATAAAAGTGTGATGATCTTCATTATTAGAGCATTATCCCACGTGAGGAAATAAAAAAATAGAGGAAAGGCCAAATAAAAAAAGGGAGACCAAAAAATGAGAGAAAAAGAGAGAAGGGGCAATGTTACTATCCTTTTTTCACACTTGTGCTTCAAAGTAGAACCATGATCTGCATGATAGAGAGTCTCTTATTTTGTCACTTTCATATACTAGTGGGAATTTTTCATTATAGAATTTGGCTTGTATATTCCTACGATGGGCTTCCTCAAATGCCCTAGGTCTTCACGAGCAAGCTAGTTGGATGCACACCCACTTGGTTTCTTTTCGAGCACTTATAGCTCCAGTGCATCCGTTGCATGGCAATCCCTACTCACTCACATTGATATCTATTGATGGGCATCTCCATAGCCCATTGATACGCCTAGTTGATGTGAAACTATCTCCCTCTTTTGTCTTCTCCACAACCAACATATTCTATTCCACCTATAGTGTTATGTCCATGGCTCACGCTCATGTATTGCGTGAAAGTTGAAAATTTTTGAGAACGTCAAAAGTATGAAACAATTGCTTGGCTTGTTATCGGGGTTGTGCATGATTTGAATATTTTGTGTGATGAAGATGGAGCATAGCCAGACTATATGATTTTGTAGGGATAAGCTTTCTTTGGCCATGTTATTTTGAGAAGACATAATTGCCTCATTAGTATGCTTGAAGTATTATTGTTTTTATGTCAATACTAAACTTTTGTTTTGAATCTTATGGATCTGAACATTCATGCCACAATAAAGAAGATTACATTGATAAATATGTTAGGTAGCATTCCACATCAAAAATTCTGTTTTTATCATTTACCTACTCGAGGATGAGCAGGAATTAAGCTTGGGGATGCTTGATACCTCTCCAACGTATCTATAATTTTTGATTGTTGCATGCTATTATATTATCTATCTTGGATGTTCTATATGCATTTATATGCTATTTTATATGATTTTTGGGACTAACCTATTAACCTAGATCCTGAAGGAAATATGCCCTAGAGGCAATAATAAAGTTGTTATATCATATTTCCTTATATCATGATAAATGTTTATTATTCATGCTAGAATTGTATTAACTGGAAACTTGATACATGTGCGGATACATAGACAAAACACCATGTCCCTAGTAAGCCTCTACTTGACTAGCTCATTAATCAAAGATGGTTAAGTTTCCTAACCATAGACATCTGTTGTCATTTGATGAACGGGATTGCGTCATTGGGAAAATGATGTGATGGACAAGACCCATCTGTTAGCTTAGCATGTTGATCGTTCAGCTTTATTGCTATTGATTTCTTCATGTCATATACATATTCCTTTGACTATGAGATTATGCAACTCCCGGATACCGGAGGAATACCTTGTGTGCTATTGAACGTCACAATGTAACTAGGTGATTATAAAGATGCTCTATAGGTATCTTCGAAGGTGTTTGTTGGGTTGGCATAGATCGAGATTAGGATTTGTCACTCCGAGTATCAAAGAGGTATCTCTGGGCCCTCTCAGTAATGCACATCATGATAAGCCTTGCAAGCAATGTGACTAATGAGTTAGTTGCAGGTTGATGCATTATAGAACGAGTGAAGAGACTTTCCGGTAATGAGATTGAACTAGGTATGAAGATACCGACGATAGAATCTCAGGCAAGTAACATACCGATGACAAAGGGAATAACATATGTTGTCATTACAGTTTGACCGATAAAGATCCTCGTAGAATATGTGGGAACCAATATGAGCATCCAGGTTTTGCTATTAGTTATTGACTGGAGAGGTGTCTCGGTCATGTCTACATAGTTCTCGAACCCGTAGGGTCTGGACGCTTAACGTTCGATGACGAATTGTATTATATGAGTTATGTGATTTGGTGATCGAATGTTGTTTGGAATCCTGGATGAGATCACGGACATGACGAGGAGTCTCGAAATGGTTGAGAGGTAAATATTCATATATAGGACGATAGTATTCAGACACCGGAAGTGTTCTGGGGGTACCGGGTACGTATTGGGTCACCGGAAGGGGTTCCGGGCAACCCCCGACAAGCTATATGGGACTAATGGGCCAAGAGGGGAAACACACCAGCCACAAAGGGGCTGGTGCCCCCCATATGGGCTAGCCAAATTGGAGAAGGAAAGGGGAATAAGGAAAGGAAAAAGGGAATAGGATTCCCCCTTCCTACTCTGAATAGGAATAGGAAAGGGGGGAGGCCGAATTGGGAGGACCCCAAGTAGGATTCCTCCTACTTGGGGCGCCCCCTTGGCTGCCTCTCCTCCCCTCCAACCTATATATGTGAAGGTGGCACTGCTAGAACACACAACAAACATTGTTAGCCGTGTGCGACGCCCCTCTCCATAGTTTACGCCTCTGGTCATATGCACGTAGTGCTTAGGCGAAGCCCTGTGCAGATCACTTCACCATCACCGTCACCACGCCATTGTGTTGAAGGAACTCTCACTTGACACTTTGCTGGATCAAGAGTTCGAGGGGCATCATTGAGCTGAAGGTGTGCAGAACTCGGAGGTGACGTATGTTCTGTGCTTGATCGGTCGGACCCAGAAGACGTTCGACTACATCAACCACGTTAAACTAACGCTTCCACTTTCAGTCTACAAGGGTACATGGACACACTCTCCCCATCTCGTTGCTATGCATCTCCTAGATAGATCTTGCATGATCTATGGAAAAAATTTGAAATTGCATGTTACGTTCCCCAACAGTGGCATCCGAACCAGGTCTATGGATAGATGATAAGAACGAGTAGAACACAAAGAGTTGTGGGCGATCATAGTCATACTGCTTACCACCAATGTCTTATTTTGATTCGGCGGTATTTTTGGATGAATCCGCCCGGACAAACCTTACATGACCACGTTCATGAGACCGGTTCCACTGACAGACATGCAACTTGTTTTGCAGGAAGGTGGCTGGCGGGTGTCTGTTTCTCCAACTTTAGTTGAATCAAATTTGACTACGGCCGGTCCTTGTTGAAGGTTAAAACAACAAACTTGATGAAACATCATTGTGGTTTTGATGCGTAAGTAAGAACAGTTCTTACTAGAAGCCCATAGCAGCCACGTAAAACTTGCAACAACAAAGTAGAGGACGTCTAACTTGTTTTTGCAGGGCATGTTGTGATGTGATATGGTCAAGACATGATGTGATAAACGTTATTGTATGAGATGATCATGTTTTGTAAAAGTTATCGGCAACTGGCAAGAGCCTTATGGTTGTCGCTTTATTGTATGAAATGCAATCGTCATGTAATTGCTTGCGTTAGCGATACTTGTCGAAGCAATAGTTGGCGAGAAGACAACGACACTACGATGGAGATCAAGGTGTCAAGCCGGTGATGATGGAAATCATGACGACGCTTTGGAGATGGAGATCAAAGGCAGAAGATGATGATGGCCATATCATGTCACATATTTTGATTGCATGTGATGTTTATCTTTTATGCATCTTATTTTGCTTAGTACGGAGGTAGCATTATAAGATGATCCCTTACTAAAATTTCAAGGTATAAGTGGTCTCCCTGAGTATGCACTATTGCGAAAGTTCTTCGTGCTGAGACACCACGTGATGATCGGGTGTGATAGGCTCTACATTCACATACAACAGGTGCAAGATAGTTTTTGTAACGCCCTCGATGCGGCTATATCTCCCACGTGTCGAAGCACGACTTAGAGGCATAACCGCATTGAAAGTAATGTCGCAAGTGAGGTAATATTCACACAACCCATGTAATACATAAGGGAAAAGATACATAGTTGGCTTACAATGGCCACTTCACACAATTACATGAATAAAGCATTACATCATCCAAATACACTCAAGGTCCGACTATGGAACCAAAATAAAAGAAGACTACCCCAAATGCTACACAGATCCCCGATCGACCCCAACTGGGCTCCACTACTGATCAACTAGAACGAAACAACACAAAGGACACGATCTTCATCGAGCTCCGCCTTGAGCTCGGTTGCGTCATCTGCATGGTTCAACGGCACCTGCAAGCTGGTTTTGGAAGTATCTGTGAGTCACGGGGACTCAGCAATCTCACACCCTCGCGATCAAGACTATTTAAGCTTATGGGTAAGGTAAAGGTATGAAGTGGAGCTGCAGCAAGCGACCAGCATATTTGGTGGCTAAACATACGCAAATGAGAGCGAGAAGAGAAGGCAAAAGCACGGTCGAACAACTATGATCAAGAAGTGATCCTAGAACAACCTACGTCAAGCATAACTCCAACACCGTGTTCACTTCTCGGACTCCGCCGAGAAGAGACCATCACGATAACACACGTAGTTGATTCATTTTAAATAAGTTAAGGTTCAAGTTATCTACAACCAGACATTAACAAATTCCCATCTGCCCATAACCGCGGGCACGACTTTCGAAAGTTCAAATCCCTGCAGGGGAGTCCCAACTTACCCCATGACAAGCTCTCACGATCAACGAAGGATATACCTTCTCCCGAGACATTCCGATCAGACTCGGTATCCCGGTTCAACAAGACAACTTCGACAAGTTAAAATAAATCCAGCAACACCGCCCGAATGTGCCAACAAATCCCGATAGGAGTTGCACATATCTCATTCTCAGGGCACACTCAGATGAGCGCTCCATACAACTAAAACAAAACCTCGAGTTTCCCCGAGGGGGCGCTGCACAGGACTCTAGTTTGGACCAACACTCAGAGGAGCACTGGCCC
>NC_041388.1:146354699-146382719 GCF_002162155.2 Triticum dicoccoides | reverse complement strand
TGGAAACCCAAGGGAAAAAGAGGCTAGGTGGCAAATGGTAAAACCAAGGTTGGAAATTGCTGGAAGAGTTTTATTCAAGGCGATTTGTCAAGGGGTTCCCATTATTACCCAACCGCGTAAGGAACACAAAGTCCGGGAACATAACACCGATATGACGGAAACTAGGGCGGCAAGAGTGGAACAAAACACTAGGAAAAAGGCCGAGCCTTCCACCCTTTACCAAGTATATAGATGCATTAAGATAACAAGATAATATAATGATATCCCAACAATAAAACAATGTTCCAACAAGGAACGATCTCCAAATCTTCACCTGCAACTAGCAACGCTATAAGAGGGGCTGAGCAAAGCGGTAACATAGCCAATCAACGGTTTGCTGGGACATGGTGGGTTAGAGGCTTGGCTTAACAATATGGGAGGCATGATAAGCAAGTCGTAGGTATCACAGCATAGGCATGGAAAAAGAGCAAGTAACTAGCAAGCAAAGATAGAAGTGATTTCGAGGGTATGGTCATCTTGCCTGAGATCCCGCAAGGAAGAAGAACAAGTCCATGAAGAAGATAAACGGACGTAGTCGAACGGGTCCTCACACACACGACGTTATCGGAACCAACCCGAAGAAGCAACACCGGAAAGAAGCAAACAACATGGCATGATGCACATTCGAGTATGATGCATGTCCGGTTTAATGCAGCATGGCATGGCAAAGAGCAAGCAACTAGCAAGCAAAGATAGAAGTGATTTCGAGGGTATGGTCATCTTGCCTGAGATCCCGCAAGGAAGAAGAACGAGTCCATGAAGAAGATAAACAGACGTAGTCGAACGGGTCCTCACACACACGACGTTATCGGAACCAACCCGAAGAAGCAACACCGGAAAGAAGCAAACAACATAGTAAACAACCAACACATCAACATGGCATGATGCACAATCGAGTATGATGCATGTCCGGTTTAATGCAGCATGGCATGGCAAAGTGCACAAGCAACCCTACAAATTAAGTGGAGCTCAATATGCAACTCCGTTGCATATTGACGAAACACCACGTGACTTATTTGGTTTGATCTTGTTTATGTACCCAACAATGTTAAATGTTGTTAAACATGGCAAGAGGGTGAAGCAAAGTAAAACTACCTATCTAGTCAAGTTTAAATGAGGCTGGAAGCAACGAACAACAATTCCGGAAACTCCTCATGAGCATATTATAGATTTGGTACTGTTCTTCCCTAAACATTATTTTAGAGTTGTTAAACATGCAAGATGAGTGCACCAAGTAAATCTAGGCATTTTTCTACACCATTTACATATAAAGATTATTTAATTCCGAGTTATGGTTATTTAGTTATGATTTAAAGCATTTTAGCATGGCATAGGAGCCAAACTTAAACAAACAGCAATTTAAACATTTTAAACATGGATGAAAATGACATATAATGAAACTAGATGAAAAACTAAGCATATTTCATATATAATTCATTTTAATCCGATGCACAAATTGTGAGTTATTATATGCATGTTGTGCAAGGGGTTTTCTGAAAAACAGAAGTCTCTGGAATAATATCTAAATTTGTTCCACGGAGAAAAAAGGAATTGGGCTGCATTTGAGATTGGGCCCAACATAAGGAAAACAACAACAAAAAAAGAGGCGCTCAGGTGTGGCCTCAACCAGTGGGCTGAGGCCCAGTCGGTTGGTTACTGGGCTGCAGCTGGAGAGCGCAGCTGGGCCTTGGAGCCCACCAGATGTATGTGTACGGACGCGGTGCAGTCAACGCAGGCGTCGAGACTATCGTCCTCCTCTCAATAGAGGCCACACGGGACTTGGGGACGAGCACTCTTGCTCGAAGAAGAGGAAGCAGAGGTCAGCGGCAGGTTCGGCAGGGACGGGGACGACGCTCCGGCGACGGGCGACGCCTGGGTTCGGATCCGGCGGCCGGCGCGTTGATCTGAAGCAGAGGAGGCAGCAGCGTCGAAGCCCTGTACATGGCGGCAGAGAGAGGGAGTAGAGAGATTAGGGAGGGAAGAAGAAGGGATGGAAAAGGAGAAGGGCGATGAGGGCTGGCCTTGCCGCGGTGGTCTCCATGGCGAGTCGAGGTGGGGCGCACTGCTGCTGGCCAGCGCGTGCACGAGCTCCTGCTCCTGGTTCGAGAGGGGGCGCGGGAAATCGGGGCGCCGTGGTGCTCTGTGGCTGGACGTGGGAGGAGGCCAGAGGTCCTACAGGAGATCCTCTTCGGCGATGAGGTGGGGCTCGGTGAGGAGCACGGCATGGAGGAGTCCCTCTCCTGTTGGGCTCGGAGAGCAGGACGAAGCAGAGCAGGAGGGGGTTCGAGTGGAGCTCGGGGATGAGGGGAGATCGGGCGCTGCTGGGCAGAGGAGCTCGGGCTCCTGCGGGATTAGAGCGGCGCGGCTTGGTTGGATCGATTGGAAGGAGGAGGAGATTGGCTTGTGCTGAAAACAAGGGAGTTGGTCGTGTCGGCTGGGTGGAGTGGATGGATCTGGGAGGATCTCGATGGAGATGGTGGGTGGGTGGCGGCGGCGGACACAGAATGGATGGGACATCCCCTAGGTTTTAGGGTTTTGTCTCAAATTAGACTAGTGGTTCTATATATATATGGAAAGAGGGGAGTTTAGGGTAGATTTGGACCCTCCGATCAAAATCGGGCGGTTCAAGAAAAACTAGGTTAGGAAGCCCAATAAACAAAACGGAGACGTTTTGTAGATGTTTGGGGATGATCCGGACACAATGGTGGCGACAGTCCGGGTCGGGTCCGGGACAGCTTTTCGGACGCACGCGTGAGGAGGGCCACGGGCTGACGAGAGAGATTAGGTTGGGCCTGACGGTGAGTGGTGGTGGGCTGAGAAGAGAGAGGGGGAAAGCAACCCGACAACTATTTCCGGAGACCGAAAACGTCTGACGTTTGATCGGCTATACTGCCGCTATAGTTATCCGTTGGGGCGTCAAACGGACTCAGAATGCGATGAAACTTGGTAGGCGGTCTACTGACAACAAAACAATACCGCACGCCAACTTTCATCCCATTCCGAGAACATTTTCCGGCCACTTATAAAATACTATTTCAGACATGCCGCGGGCGCGTGCAAGTGTGTCTGGACTCAAAACAGACAACGGAAGGAACAGGGAGACCGGGACAGATGCAAGTTTTGAAAACATGATGATGCAATGCACATGAAGCCATGACAAGATGCAACAAGCAAGCAAATGACATGGCAACGACGGCGAATAACTGGGAGACAACTGGCACATCGGTCTCGGGGCGTTACAGTTTTGCACATGTGTAATACTCGGGTTAAACTTGACGAGCCTAGCATGTACAGTCATGGCCTCGGAACACTGGAGGCCGAAAGGTCGAACGTGAATCATATAGTAGATATGATCAACATAGAGATGTTCACCATTGATGACTACTCCATCTCACATGATGATCGGACATGGTTTAGTTGATTTGGATCACGTATCATTTATATGACTTGAGGGATGTCTATCTAAGTAGGAGTTCTTAAGTAATATGATTAATTGAGCTTAATTTATCATGAACTTAGTCCTGATAGTATTTGCATATCTATGTTGTAGATCAATAGCTTGTAATGTAGCTCCCCGTTTATTTTTGATATGTTCCTAGAGAAAAATAAGTTGAAATATGATAGTAGCAATGATGAAGACTGGGTCCGTGATGTGAGGATTATCCTCATTACTGCACAGAAGAATTATGTCCTTGATGCACCGCTAGGTGACGGACCTATTGCAGGACCAAATGCAGACGTTATGAACGTTTGGCAAGCTCGATATGATGACTACTTGATAGTTTAGTGCGCCATGCTTTACGGCTTAGAACCGACACTTCAAAAACATTTTGAACGCCACTAAGCATATAAGATGTTCCAAGAGCTGAAATTGATATTTTAGACTCATGCCCGAGTCGAGAGGTATGAGACCTCTAACAAGTACTTGCACTGGTGTGCGTCGGTCCTAAACAAACGGTTTTTAACCCCTTTCCGCGACGGCATTTGGAACCGCCGCCAAGTGAGTGTGGGCGATAGGGGAGTCCTTCCCACATGACCCAGAAACCGTCGGGGATAGGGACCCTACAGTACTCCTACTTGTTTCTGCTCGCATTGCCATCGCAATCGGTATTTTGTGGTGCTATGTTTACGATGCGCGACCCATCACAAACGGCTCACTATTATAGAACGTGTATGATGTGCGGCCCATCACAAACGGTTCACTGTTAAGAAGATTATCTAATCGTCGTATGAGTGTCGGATAGGATTACGAAACGTCGGACCGTCGTAACATCGTCGTACACGACAACTATCGCACACGCTATTCTGTGGTGCAACATTTATGATGCATACTTCATCAGAAACAATTCATGGTTGTGAATCATGTACGATAAGGCAACTAACACAAATGTTTAGTTTGCCTGCACCATTTGTGATATTGTCTGACATTGCACACAGTTTGAAAACGGCAACTGTGTGCATGCTTGCACACATTTCCTCTCTGTGAACCATCTAGGATTATGGTGTACATCACAAACGTTTGTGTTTTACCAACCATGTGTGCCGTAACAACCTGGAGATCATAATTTCACTGTAATTTAATTGTTGCTATTTCAAATTGTATCGGATTTGAATTTGAATTTGAATGTATGCTACAGCTTTATTCATACCCATCAGGTTCAAACAACCAATGCATTATTCGATTCATAGGTACATATGTTCAAGAATTACATAAGAACCAAATAAAGAATGATGAACCACAGTTGTACACTTGTACTATTAAGGACGGTAAAGAAAGAGGAGAAATATATTCTGGTTGCAGAACAAGGTGAAGAGGAATGCCCATATTGTGCCCTCCTCCATGTAGAAGGCACGCACGTCTCCAGTCCAACCCCTTGTGATGGCCGACCGCCCATCCTTCACGGTCTTCATGAAAACATCTAGATAATCATCGTGTTCTGGTAGAAATACTTTAACCTTTGTATGCCCACCAATCATGTAGTTTGAGAGGTAATCTTGAGTAAACTACTTTGGCAACCACTGCAAATGAAAAAGATTCACACATTGTCATCTAACACAACTCATTATGGGCAGTAAAAAGAAGGCTGCAGAATTCTTACTTACCATCCCGCAGTTCGTTGTTGTCTTGGATAAAGTGTAAACAAATAGTTTAATTGCCATCTTTGGACCCATTTTACTAACAATCTTTATCAGCTTCCTCACTTGATGCTGCTTCATCGATATCTCATTGCCCCATACGCAGAAAGGGTCAAAGCGCGGATCTTTACCAATGACATATGTACCTAAAAGCACCAAGTTAATATTAGAAGCTAAACAACAATTACATAATGATGTAGTACAACACTCTTTTATAATATGTCTATATACATCCGTATGTGGTAGTCCATTTGAAATCTCTAAAAAGACAAATATTTAGTAATGGAGGGAGTATCTTATAACATCCAATATACTCACATATTAGATGAATTAACATCTTATATTATGGGCCGGAAGGAGTTTAGTGCATTCTTACAAAATATCGGCTGATTAGCTGTTGCTGTATCCAGGGGTTATAGTTAGTTTGAGCTAGTTCGGTATCAAATGTCCCTAAACTATATCTAAACATGAGGGTTCGTTTGAGCTAGCTGCATCTATCACTACTACAGGATGCTGCTAACGCGGCACTATGATTAGAGACCCTTCGACGAAACTGTGAGTGATGCCATAATCGCAAACGGTGGTGTAAAAAACCATCAAAAAAGGTGCAAAACATTTGCGATGGAGATGGAACAAACACAGTTCAGATTTTAGTTGCATGTGTGATGCGGGGCATACGGTTCAGCTCAATTAATTGTTTGCGATGAGGAGGAACAAAAGAAACGGGCAGCCAAATGAAGGTGTATGCGATATATAGCATACGGTTCACTCGGATGAACTGTTTGTGATTAGGCAACACAAAAGAAACGGGCAGACATATGAAGGTGTGTGCGATATACGGCATGCAGTTCACTCGGATGAATTGTTTGCGCCGAGGCAAAAGAACAGAAACGGTTCAATATAACAAGATGTTTGTGATACATGGCAAACAGGCGTGTAATCAGAAATGTGTGTGAATACCGATAATAACAGAAACGGTTCCCTAGTGTGGTCCGTGTTCAGCTGATCATCATCTCCTTCTTGTGTTAGCTCGATGTTCCTTCTATGCTAGGTTTCCATTAATTGATGGCGTTTTATGAACACGCCACTGTTTCCCGCCATTTCCTCACCTGTTTCCCGCCACCCGGTGATATTGCGCATAGGCGGGGCGTGATGCACGGAGGCGACAAGCGCAACCTGTAGCACATCCGCCTTTTCCAAGCATGCCAACCCACCAAAGTGCCGCCTCTGCTATCAACCTCGTTGACAAGGAAAACAAGCAGGCGCCACGGCACGTCGAGGCCGAGGCGCTCCCCGGCAACGCGATGGACGACGTCATGATGCGCGTCATCGCCAGGGTTGAGCAGACCTTTGGCGCATGGCGCTTGAGCGCCACGTATCAAGATAGGCATGTCAGCGCCGACAGGCTGCAGCTCGTCGCACAACATGATTTATGGCGTGCCACAGAGCAAGCTAGGCGCGTCCGCGCCGATAGGCCGCGGCTCGCCGCACGGCGAGACCGTTGGAGTGCTACAGAATGAGTGGCGCGGCGTGCCGCACAGCAAGAGCGAATCCATCGACGCTTGCCTGCTGTCGACACGGCGTCGCAGCTGGGTACACGTCTGGTCAATACCCCCATTCCTCACCAGGAGTGGGCAGAGGCCCTCAGCGCCATACTTGCACTAGAGGCCGGCCGCGCCGTACTTGCACCGGACGCCTGCCGTGACGTTCGCATGGGTGCCACCGTTCACCTTGTCAGCAGCCCGCTGGATGCCAACACGCTGGCCCGTAGGCTCGACTGCCTCCTTGGCCCAGGTCTCCACCTGGGCGTAGTAGACTAACATGGCTGTCGCATCCTCGAGCTGGTGATCTCCGATGAAATAGCCAACTTAGAGCTCGAGATCGTGCTCTAGATGTACCGCGAGCGTGTCGACCGCTTGGACGAATGCCTGCACGAGTTCAGGCAGAGCCAAGAGCTACCGTAGGCAAGGGCTGCTGGTCATGGTCTCATGGATGATACGTCCATTTTGCATCATGCTTTTATATCAATATTTATTGCATTACGGGCTGTTATTACACATAATGTCACAATACTTATGCATATTCTCTCTTATTTTAAGGGGTTCACATGAAGAGGGAGAATGCCGGCAGCTGGAATTCTAGGCTAGAAAAGGAGCAAATATTAGAGACCTATTCTGCACAACTCCAAAACTCCTGAAACTTCATGGGAGCATGTTTTGGAATATATAAAAAATACTGGCGAAAGAATTAACCAGAGGGGGCCCACACCCTGGCCACGAGGGTGGGGGCTGCGTCCTACCCCTGGGCGTGACCACCTATCTCGTCGGCCCCTTGGCAGGCATCTGGTGTCCATCTTCCACTATATGAAGTCTTTCATCTGATAAAAAATCATAAGCAAGCTCTCGGGATGAAACTCCGCCGCCACGAGGCAGAACCTTGACGGAACCAATCTAGGGCTCCGGCGGAGCTGTTCTGCCGGGGAAACATCCCTCCGGGAGGGGGAAATCATCACCATCGATCCTCTCATCGGGAGGTGTCGTGGAATTGTCACGGCAGATGTCCTCATGGAAGGACTTAGTCGTGGAGCCATCACTACGGGTTAGCTTTAAGGGGTTAAACCGGACAAAGGGACACGAGAGTTTATACTAGTTTGGCCCCTTCGATGAAGGTAAAAGCCTACGTCTAGTTATGATTGGTATTGCTGGGGTTTCGAAGACCAGGGAGCGAATCCGCTTTGTCTGGCTTCGAGTTGTTGTTTCCTGTCCCTGAACCGCCATTGGGTCACCCCTTTATATATTCAGGAGGATCCCGGTCGGTCTATGGAGTCCCGAGGCTGGCTCACACAAGTGTCCGCCTCGGTCTCTTCTTTCTTATCTTACAATGCAAGTTTATACAATCATGGCGGTTTACTATCATGGTCCCTAAACCGCCTGTGGGCTCTGGGCCTCTAAGCTTCATCCGTAAAGCGCCATCTTCTGGGTTTCCTTGGGCTTCAGTATAACTGAAGGTGAACCAGCCCCTCCTGGTCGGCTTACCCTCAGTGGTTATATCTTCAACATTAGGCCCTAGGTTGATTTGAACCTGTTCATGTCAGTCTTCGATCCTTGAACTTCTGGCAATTCTCGTAAACCGCCATATTGTCTTCTCCCTGTGAACTTTGACGAATCGCCATGACGTCATCTTCTGTTACTGTAGTAAATCATTGTGACATTATTCCTGTATAAAAAAAGTTTTATAAAGATTCCCTTCTCTTTAATTAATTCCCTAAGATCGAGGCGATAGCTGCATCCTCTTTTGCCGCCTCCGATTCCTTGATTTTCGCGCCTGCCGTTTTATCCCACTTCCTTATAAATAAAACCGGGGCGCCTTCCATTTTTTCCCTTTCCAAACCGCATCGTCTTCCTCCTCGCGACCCGAAGACCTCAAGTATCGCCGCCGCCACCGTCGTTGATCTTCCAGTCCGCACCGACTCAGGCCGCTGGATCGACCTGACTCTGACCAGAAATCAACGGCGAACCTCCGCAGCTCGTCCACATCTGTGAGTTCTTCTCCTTCCCCTTCTCAGATCTGCATTGGAACTTTTTGTTGAGTTCGTCGGCGGTCATCGCCGCCCGATGCAAACCCTTTTTAGTTTTCACCTCCAATACCCTGTTTAGATTGTAAAAACAACGTAGAATTGCTGCAGCAATTGTTTGCGCTTATCTTGCATAAAAATAGATCTCATTTCCATTGTTTGGAAGCTCTCTTTGAGTGTATGAACTTCTCTGCACTGTTTTAGGTCTAGAAATTTTTCCTTCCAGAGCGACCGTTTGATCCAAAATAATAATTGCAACTTGTGAAACCTGTTTGTTCCATACTTAACAAATTTCCAGCTTGGGGTTCTGCCCCCAAAGGGCGGTTTATCCTTTAGTGTTGATAATTCGTCGTATGTCATTAGCCCTGTCTTAAACCGCCATCTAGACTTTGAACAACCATGCCCGGTTCACTTCATACGTATACCCTGAATTGCCGGTTTAACATTTTGACAAACAGATACGAACCGCCAATCGTAAACCGTCCATTTTCCTTTTACAGACTTTGTAAGATGACGAAACAATTTGCTGCTTGCAACCGGGTTCTGTCTCGGATCACAGAAACGCAAATCAATGAATATGTCACCACCGACGCTTTAGCCTCAAAAAATGTCCTCCGTTCGCGAGTTCATGGCCCTGAAAGCCCCCCTGAACCTCAAGATGGAGAAGTGATTGTATTCTTGCAGCATTTAGCTCGAGGTTTCAGTCCTCCCGGATCAAAAAATTTCCGGGATGTTCTTGCCAGGCTCCAACTTCATCCTCGAGATATTGGACCAAATTCTGTGTCCAACATATGCAACTTCCAAGTATTCTGAGAGGTTTATCTGCAAGAAGAACCCACTGTCGATCTCTTTCTAGATCTCTTTCACTTAAACCGCCGGACGGAATTTTCTGATGGACCTAATACTGAACTTGGCGGTGTGTCGATTCAAAAGAGGAAAGAGGTTGATTTTCCTCACGCCAAACTTCACAGCCATCCAAAAGACTGGAACCACACTTGGTTCTACTGTCAAAATACTGCCCCTGCTGAAGAGAATCCTGTTCACACCGACTCAGCAATAATCACCCCTTACCTCAGAGCTTGCCTGCCAAAGACCGACAAGCTTATGCATCTCAACTCGCCAAACTCTGGGCTCTCCTTGCCAACGGTTTAACTGGTGTTGATCTCGTCCGTTGCTGGATTTCATGGTGCATTCTCCCTTTAAGCCGCCGGCCCGGATTGATGTTTGAATACACTGGCAGCACCAATGATCCTCAACGGTTTAACTTAATAGAACTGACGGACGATGAAGTCAGTGAAAGTGTAAAGAAAATACTCGATGAACCACTCGCCGTATGTACTCAAATTGGTCTTCGTCCTTTTTACGCCTCCAACAAACCGCCAGGGGTAAATATTTTAACCTTGTACTTTTCCTTATTCTTCTCCGCTTTGACACTACTATAATAATACTTTTGTGCAATTCCCATAGGCCAGTAGCTCTTTTTGGAAAAAGAAAACTCAAGACAAAGTGGCTAAGGCTCCTCGTGGTAAGACCAAGGTCATCAAGAAAGCTGCCAAAAAGAAAACCGCTGAGTCTTCAGAGCCACCAGAAGATGTCGATGACTCGGCTGAAGAGGTAAAGTTTGACTCCCTTGACTTCTATCCATATATTTTACTGATAATGATTACTCCCAGGATGATGCGGAGGCCAGCCATGTAGATCATATTGAGGTAATTTGTCTTTCTTCTGACTCAGAACTTGTGCCGGTTCAACGATTTCGCCGTGCAGTTCGGAAAGTGAAATGCTCTCACCCTGTTGCTCATTTGGATCAAAAACTTTCTTTGAAGACATAGCAAACCGAAGGGTGTCACACAACCTTGCACAGTGGTCAACAGGTCACTTCTTCCGGTTTACCTCACACCCCAAACCGGAAACGTCGTCCAGAGGTTGCTTGTTCTCCTGAAAAACGTTATCCTTTGAAAGGTTTCTTCCGACGCCCTCTCAATTCATCTCATTCAAATTATCAGGCATTTTCTAATTCGTCTGGTGGTTCATCCACCACTCAGCTGCCTCCACTGAAAACCATCCCTGGGTAAGTGTGTAGCCTTCCCTTCTCTTTCATAACTCAGTTGACCATGCTAATCTTTGTTTTAATATTAGTGCTCAAGCTCGTTTGAGTAAGAAGGCCAAGACCAGCGCCCCTACCGATGAAGTTGAACCGGAGAAAACTCCTGAGGATCTTGATAAAAATCTTGATAATCTCGTGGATGATTTTGCCCTGCCAGAGCCAACTATCAATGCTAATCCGTCGGAAGCTGATCCGGCCATACATGAGGATACCTCAAGTCCACATGTTATGCCTACAAGTCCGGCTGCTGATCCGCTGAAGTCAAGTGCTAATCCGCCAAGCCCAGCCAAGGACGATGACATTATTGTTACTAGCACTGCTTATACCGCTCCGGGTGATCCAGTTGTCTTGGCAAAACATACCGCCAAGGATGAGTTTATTTCAATGGGCAAGAGGAAGATGGAAACTGATATGTCAAAATATGCTAATCTTTCTGCCCAGGATCTTCATTCCGGTTTCTTGAACCGGCTTTATACAAGTCGAGATAATGAGGCTGACTTGGTAAATCTGATGAAGGAACGTTATGAGGTAAACATTTTCCTCCTTATCTTTGTATTTTCACTGCCTTGTATCCTGTAGCCCCCAAGGGTCGGTTTAATTTGTAAAAACAAACCGGGACTTTGAATTTCCAAACTGCACATTGTTGACTTTTAAGTTTTTTTTGAACAAACACACATTAGCCCCCAAGTGCCAGGATTGAAACTTGTATGAATCCTTGGGACTTTGAAGAAGCAGTAAGAAAGAATTAATCCACATTAGCCCCCAAGTGCCAGGATTGAAACTTGTATGAATCCTTGGGACTTTGAATAAGTAGTAAGAAAGAACTAATCCACATTAGCCCCCAAGTGCCAAGTGTAGAACCAGTTGTATGCTTGGGACTTTTGATAAAATATTGAAATGCTCCTCTTGTTTTTGGCAGGCTGACATAAACCATCAACGGAGTAGATTGCTAATCTTCAAGAAAGTATCAAAACTCACCAAGAAGAATCCTCCAAAGCCAAAGATGAGCTTCGAGCCGCTTTAACTTCCATAGAACGACTGAAAGAAGAATTCAAGACGGAACGTGCCAACTGGGACACTGAAAAGGGGACATTGCTGAAACAGGCTGAAGACACCGAATCTGCACTTAAACCGGTGGCAGAAGAGCTTTCTGGGTTAAAGCGTCAAGTGAACGCCATGACCTCCGCAGTATTTGGTAAGTACTCCTAGCAAAGTATTTGAAATACCCATCTTGTAAGGTGCCGGTTGAAATATGAAATTCTTAAACCGTTGCAGGGAGCCGCATTACTCATCTGGGCTCAGATGTACGGATGAAGCTGAAAGCAGCATATACTCTTCTGGAACAACTTTACACCGGTGCTCAACGGGTTATCTGTGCAGCCTCCTATGACAATCCGACCCCAACACTGATCAAGGATACTCTGACAAGGCTGTCCATGGTACCAACATAGCTAGAAGAGGTGAAGCGATCTGCTGCCAGGGCCGGCACTTTGTTGGCACTTACCCGAGCCAAAGCATGGATAGCTGACTTGGATCCGGTTGACCTTGCCAAAGGCTTTCCAAGCACACAAGAAAACGGGGCAGATTTTGATGATGCAGCCCTTAAAAGAGTGACAAGGGAGATGCGTCCTCTGGCGAGTCAGCTGGCAGAGGATGGTAACTTGACGGTTCACCGGTCTTATTATGATGCCAACAACAAACGGGTTAACCCTGTCATTCCGGAGGCGCAAAATCTTATTCCAGGAATCCATAAGCACACTTATGCCCCTGACATTAATCCATTAGAACTTATCAGTGAAGAAGCTATCTTTCAGGCCTTAACCCGGATTGACTGGACCACCACAAACTTCCAGCCGCTAGGTGGGGAAGAGGAAGCTGAACCAACGCCAGATGACCCATCAAATTCGCAGCATCATGGTAATGAGACTTGATCCGGCAATTAGAGTGATGCTCCAGAAACCTTGTTTTGCTGGAAACACCATATTTTGGGCCTTCAAGCGCCTTGTAATAAGCTAGTGGAAATACTTTGATCCGTTGCCCTCGTGCAGTGGGATACACTTTGTGTTGATTTGTCATGAGAATTTCAGTACTGGCTTATGTACTTTTACAATATTATGCAATCCATGTGTCTGCATACGGAAAATCTATCCAAGCGGTTTACCACCGGATGAGTCAAAATATCCTACTTGGTAAGCAACTATGGTTGCAGCAAATAATAAATCATACCTGTGATATAAAACATTGCTGTCGGTTTACCAATTGTGATTTTAAGAAGGGTGAAATCCCAAACTCCACCGTACCATGTTGGTATATATATGATATAGAACCGGGTTGTGATGAACGCTGGCCGATTGCTGGAGACAAAGCGTCAAAGCCAGACCGGTTTTGAAGGATGCCGGATTACCTTTAATTGTATACTTGAACAGAAGATCCGTAAGCCGTGCCGGGTTTAAAAAACTCCGGTTTAACGTAGACCTCACGAAAAATAAAAACTTGGCAGAAAAAAGCAAACAAAAAACTGTAGTCGAGGCTTTTCGAGGGCTGCCAGGCCCAAATCGAGGCTTTTCATGGGCTGCCAGGCCACTGAGTTAAACCATTTTGGCGAAGCCTTTTAAGATGGCCCTCCAACTAACCAATCATCGTTTTAACTTTGACAAGTTCAGGGTCTCAATGAGAGTAACTGTCAAACGTTCAAAGGGTCGTGCCAGGATTACCTGGATAGGAGTGGCTTACTAGATGAAGGCAGGTTAACCCGGGGTTTTAGGTGAATACACCGGGCTTCCAAGCCGTGGGTCGATACCCAGCTACAAGGGTCCTTTCAAACTCTTTGATATTTGATGCAAAGAGCCCCCAAGTAACTTTGTGAGCTGTGCTCAATGGGTGCCTATGTTTGAGTTGTGCGTAGCAACAAGACTCTCTTTGGCCCCTTGGGTGTGAAGCTCCCAAGCTTTGTTGTGGCGTGATAGCCACATCAAGAGGGTAGTAATGCTATGTTCTCTTTGGTGAATACACCTATGTTTGAACAGGGAGCCCCCAAGTTAACAGATATTTGAAGGAAGAAAACGGCAGAGGCCCTGCTTGATAGCAAGGATGCCGGTTTATTATATTGATCATAATATATACATTGTTGAAATATGTACATACGAAAAGCCTGTGACTTTAAGTGTAATAAGGCCGTAGGAGAGCTATGTTCCATGGCCGTCGGGTCTCCTCCTCAGAGCTACGTGAATCTTCTCGAACGTCAATTAGGTAGTATGATCCATTGTGCAGATTTTTGCTGACCACAAAAGGCCCTTCCCAAGGTGGGGATAATGCATATCAGTCTGGTCTTGAATGAGCCGAAGTACCAAATCACCTTCTTGAAAGGTTCTTGTCTTAACCCGGCGGCTGTGATAACGCCGTAGGTCTTGTTGATAAATCGCCGACCGAGCCAAAGCCATATCTCGCTTCTCATCTAACAGGTCTAGCGCCTCTTGGCGTGCTTGCTCGTTATCCGCTTCAACATAATTCGCGACCCGGGGTGAGTCGTGACGAATATCACTTGGAAGGACAGCCTCAGCCCCATAGACCAGAAAAAAGGGCGTATATCCCGTAGATCGGTTTGGGGTGGTATTTATGCTCCATAACACAGATGGTAATTCCTCCACCCAACAACCTGGCGTCCGCTTCAAAGGGACCATGAGCCGAGGCTTGATGCCCTTCAGGATTTCTTGATTCGCCCTCTCAGCTTGACCATTAGACTGGGGGTGAGCCACGGACGCTACATCAAGCCGGATGTGCTCTCGTTGGCAGAACTCCTCCATCTCACCTTTAGAAAGGTTCATACCATTATTTGTGATGATGCTATGTGGAAAGCCGAAATGGAAAATAATCTTTTTGAGAAATTGAACCGCCGTGGCTGCATCACATTTACTGACGGGCTCCGCTTCAACCCATTTGGTGAACTTGTCAACCGCCACCAACAGGTGGGTCTTCTTGTCCTTAGAACGCTTAAAGGGTCCAACCATATCAAGCCCCCAAGTAGCAAACGGCCAAGTGATGGGAATCATGCGTAACTCCTGAGCAGGAACATGAGCATGACATGGAAATTTCTGACAAGCGTCACACCTCTTTACCAAGTCTTCCGCATCAGAATGAGCTGTCAACCAGTAGAACCCGTGTCGGAAAGCCTTAGCAACCAAGGACTTTGAGCTGGCATGGTGACCGCAATCCCCTTCATGGATTTCCCATAGAATCTCTTGTCCTTCTTCAGGAGAAACACAACGTTGGAATACGCCTGAAACGCTAGAACGGTGCAACTCGCCATTATGAACAACCATAGACTTGGACCGCCGGACTATCTGCCTGGCAAAAAGTTCGTCTTCTGGTAATTCGCCCCGGTTTAGATATGCCAAATATGGAACCGTCCAATCCGGAGTGGCATGTAGAACGGCTACCAACTAGGCCTCCAGATCAGGAATAGCTAAATCCCCTTCTGTAGGCAACTTTACAAACGGGTTATGCAAGATATCTAGAAAGGTATTAGGTGGTACCGGTTTACGCTGAGATCCCAGCCGGCTTAGAGCATCTGTTGCTTCATTCTTGTGCCGGTCGATGTGTTCCACCTGATAACCCTTAAAGTGACCTGCTACAATATCCACCTCGCGCCTATAAGCCGCCATGAGCGGGTCTTTAGAATCCCAAGTACCAGAAACTTGCTGAGCCACCAGATCAGAATCTCCAAAGCATCGAACCCAGCTTAAGTTCATTTCCTTAGCTACACGAAGACCGTGGAGCAAGGCCTCGTACTCTGCTGCATTGTTAGTACAAGGAAACATTAAGCGGAGAACATAACAAATCTTATCTCCTCGAGGGGAAGTGAGGACAACTCCATCCCCCGAGCCTTCCAGCTGCCTGGATCCATCAAAGTGAATGGTCCAGTATGTATTATCCGGTTTGTCTTCTGGTGCCTGTAACTCGGTCCAATCATTGATAAAGTCCACAAGCGCATGAGATTTGATAGTTGTTCGGGGTCTATACCTCAAACCATGGGGACCAAGCTCAATCGCCCACTTCGCAACCCGGCCAGTTGCCTCTCTATTCTGGATTATATCGCCCAAGGGAGCAGAACTGACCACTGTGATAGGATGACCTTGAAAATATTGCTTGAGTTTCCTACTTGCCATGAAAACTCCATACACTAGCTTCTGCCAATGCGGATATCTTTGCTTTGATTCGATCAATACCTCACTGATATAATAAACTGGTCGTTGAACCGGATATTCTTTTCTGGCCTCCTTACGTTCAACCACAATCGCCACATGGACCGCCCAGGCATTGGCAGCCACGTACAATAATAGAGGCTCATTATCAACTGGAGCAGCGAGGACAGGTGGTTCAGCTAGCTGCTGCTTCAATTCCTCGAATGCCGCATTGGCGGTGTCAGTCCAGACGAATTTATCTGTTTTCTTCAACATCTGATACAGGGGAATCGCCTTCTCTCCCAAATGGCTGATAAATCGGCTGAGGGCTGCAATCCGGCCCGCCAGACGCTGAACATCGTTGATACATGCCGGTTTAGCCAAGGATGTGATTGCTTTGATCTTTTCCGGATTTGCCTCAATACCTCTGTTAGACACAAGAAAACCCAAGAGTTTGCCTGCCGGAACACCAAAAACATGTTTGTCCGGGTTGAGCATCATTTTGTAAACCCGAAGATTGTCAAACGACTCCTTGAGATCATTTATCAGGGTTTCCTGCTTCCTGGATTTCACCACAATGTCATCCACATAGGCATGAACATTACGCCCGATCTGCTTGTGAAGACAATTTTGCACACAATGCTGGTAGGTTGCTTGGGCACTCTTGAGCCCAAAGGGCATAGAAACATAGCAGAAGGCTCCAAAGGGAGTGATGAAGGCCGTCTTCTCCTGGTCCTTAACTGCCATCTTAATCTGATGATAACCTGAATAAGCATCCAGGAAACTCAGGCGCTCACAACCCGCCGTTGCATCAATAATCTGATGAATACGCGGGAGAGCAAAAGGATCTGCCGGGCAAGCTTTATTCAAATCAGTGTAGTCCACACACATACTCCAAGTGCCATTTTTCTTAAGAACAAGCATCGGATTAGCCAACCATTCGGGATGAAACACTTCAACAATAAACCCAGCTGCCAGCAGCCGGGCTACCTCTTCGCCGATGGCCTTGCGTCTTTCTTCGTTAAAGCGGCGAAGGTATTGTTTGACCGGTTTAAACTTAGGATCAATATTTAGCGTGTGCTCAGCGAGTTCCCTCGGTACACCTGGCATGTCAGAAGGTTTCCATGCAAAAATGTCCTGGTTCTCACGGATGAACTCGATGAGCGCGCTTTCCTATTTCGGATCCAGATTTGTACTGATACTAAACTTCTTGGATAAATCACCGGGGACGAAGTCAACGAGTTTAGTCTCATTAGCCGGTTTGAACATCAGGGCCGGGTCATGCTCCGTTGTAGGCTTCTTCAGAGGGGTCATGTCCGTCGGATCAACATTGTCTTTATAGAATTTCAGCTCCTCTGTTGCACAAACCGATTCAGCATAGGCCGCTTCACCTTCCTCGCAATCCAAGGCAATCTTTCGACTCCCATGTACCATGATCGTCCCCTTATAACCTGGCATTTTGAGCTGTAGATAAACATAACAGGGCCTCGCCATGAACTTCGCGTAAGCCGGCCGTCCAAATAGCGCGTGATATGGACTTTGGATTTTCACCACCTCAAAGGTCAACGTCTCAGACCTGGAATCAAGCTCATCTCCAAACACAAATTCCAAAGCAATCTTCCCCACAGGGTATGCCGATTTACCTGGTACTACACCATGAAAAACAATGTTTGACGGTTTAAGATTCTTATCTGTCAACCCCATGCGACGGAAAGTCTCATAATACAGGATGTTGATGCTGCTCCCTCCATCCATCAGAACCTTGGTAAACTTATAGCCCCCTACCTGAGGGGCTACCACTAAAGCTAGTTGACCCGGATTGTCAACCCGGGGTGGGTGATCCTCTCTGCTCCACACAATAGGCTCCTCCGACCATCGTAGATAATGCGGTACAGCCGGTTCAACAGCATTGACTGCCCTCTTGTGAAGTTTCTGATCCCGCTTGCACAAGCTGGTAGTGAACACATGATACTGTCCGCTGTTCAACTGCTTGGGGTGACTCTGGTAACCTAACTGTTGCTGATTCCCTTGGTTATTCTGCTGGTTATTACCATGGTTGTTCTAATGGCCCTGGTTGTTCTGAAATCCAGAGCTTGAACCGCCGCCCCCCTGGAAACCTGGGCCTGAACCGCTGGGTGGATCCTGATCATACCGGTATAAATCAGAATTTTTGAACTCCCTCATTATGTGACAATCTTTCCAAAGATGTGTGGTAGGGGCCTCCTTGGTTCCATGCTTCGGGCAGGGCTGGTTTAACAAATGCTCCAGATTCATGCCGCGTTGGGGCGGTTTACCTTTGCAACGCTGCATATTTGTGTTAGCCACCAAATCTAAATTATCCGCTTTACGCTTACTGTTATTCCCATGGCCCCCTTGGTTGTGGTGTTGCCCTTTTGCACCGCCATTCTTATTTCCCTTCTCCGGTTTGTCCTCCTCTGAATTCGGATCCTTGGTAATATCTGAATCGGCATACTTAACTAAAGCGGCCATGAGTGTTAATACTGCGGTATCTGCATTAATATGATCTGACGAATGCAAAATCATCGAGACTCGTTTAACCCAATGGGTCGTGGACTCCCCTTCCTCTTGGACACAAGCAACCAGATCTACAATTGACATCGGCTACTTGCACGTATCCTTGAAGTTCTGGATAAACTGGCACTTTAATTCGGCCCATGAGTCGATAGAGTTAGTTGGCAAGCTCTTCAACCAAGTACGAGCTGTTCCTTCCAGCATCATGGTGAAATACTTAGCAAAAACCGCATCATCCACATCTAACATCTCCATTGCCATCTCATAGCTCTCCACCCACGCCTCTGGCTGCAAATCGGCGGTGTAATTTGGTACCTTACGAGGTCCCTTGAAATCCTTGGGTAATCGCACATTACGCAATGCGGGAGTTAAACATGGAACCCCTATGGAACTGAACATTACCCCTGGCTCCACGGAGGCAGTGGGGTGAACCGGAGTATGATGTCGTGCTTCATGTCGAGCTGTCAACTCAGGCCCCCGTCGTGCGCGGCCGTGGTCCACAACATCTTGCGCATTAGCACCTCCCCCGGCCATGTTGTTCCCCTGTGGCGAATTTCGGTGGTGTGCGCTACTGGATACGGCCGGTTTGTCCTCCACGTGTCTGCTATAACTCCGGCTTGGACAGGGAGTGGAATGAATCCTCTCACGGCTGTGTGAATACGCTTGCTGTTGATTCAGTGCTATCTGAAGGAGATCCCTGGCCCGACGCGCTTCCACTGCCACTGGTGATTCGCCGTTGGTTGGGAGAGCCGCCAGGCGTGAAGCGGCGGCCACAATATTATCTAACGGGTTGGAATAATGCCCGGGCAGCGTTGATGATACAACGTTGTTCTGGCGAGGCAGGGTTGTTGCGCGTGGCTGAACCGGTGCTCCTGCTTCCGGTGCCCCCGCCCGGTTTGGCGCGGGTTGATTACCAGCTCCTACACCTGGCATGTTGAAAAGATTTTGTGGCTCATAAGCTGACGGGAGACGTGATCGGTACCTTCTTCTCATGACCTCTTCTGAAGCATTCTGATCTAGTCTAATCCGGTAAGCCTGTGCTTCCAACTCGGCCCGCTCTGTGGCCATCCTGGCGTTCTCTACTGCCAAGTCCGCTTTAGCCTGGGCTATCTGATCTTTTACCTTTATGATCTCCGCATTGTGCTGATCCCTGGTTGCTGCGTCTACCTCCACGGACATCAGTGCCACTAGAGCGTCAAACAAATCAAACAAGACTTGGGCCGGAGGCGGCGCCGAGCTTCCTGCACCTGCTGGCGTGGCCGTTGTTGAACCGGAGAGTACTGCTGCGGCGGTAGATGAATGAGGCGCCGGTCATGTGCCGGCCATGAAGACAACGGCCCGGTTTGGCAGACCAGGGGAATCCGGAATACTGTTGCCCTTGGATCCTCCCTCAATCCGGCCGTCGTACAACTGGTAGAGCGATTCGGTTTCTCCGGAAGACTCGTCATCACTGCGGACTATGTTTTCTCCATCGGAGATCGGTTCCTCCTATTAACTCGAACATGGACGACATCCACGAAAACATGCATGGCCTCAGGCTAAACCAGTGAAGAACTTGCGTGCCGAGCCGTCTCGATGATGTCGGTGCAGGTGTCCAGCTTGGGGGCCGGTTCGCCGATCTTGCCGATGAAGACGTGAATCCCACCAAAGGGGACCCGGTACCCGTATTCAATTGAATCAGCCTCGGGACCCCATCCTGCGTTGTCGATGTAGAGCTTGCCGCAATGACTCTTCGTCATCCGGCCCACATCGTATCCCTTCAGTCCATCAAAATTGCCCTTCAAGAACTCGAAACCATCATGCGATAGCCCCACGGTGGGTGCCAACTATCGTGGAATTGTCACGGCAGATGTCCTCATGGAAGGACTTAGTCATGGAGCCATCACTACCGGTTAGCTTGAAGGGGTTAAAACGGACAAAGGGACACGAGAGTTTATACTAGTTCGGCCCCTTCGATGAAGGTAAAAGCCTATGTCTAGTTATGATTGGTATTGCTGGGGTTTCGAAGACCAGGGAGCGAATCCACTTTGTCTGGCTTCGAGTTGTTGTTTCCTGTCCCTGAACCGCCGCCGGATCACCCCTTTATATATTCAGGAGGATCCCGGCCGGTCTACGGAGTCCCGAGGCTGGCTCATACAAGTGTCCGCCTCGGTCTCTTCTTTCTTATCTTACAATGCAAGTTTATACAATCATGGTGGTTTACTATCATGGGCCCTAAACCTCCTGTGGGCTATGGGCCTCTAAGCTTCATCCGTAAAGCGCCATCTTCTGGGTTTCCTTGGGCTTCAGTATAACTGAAGGTGAAGCGGTTCCTCCTAGGCGGTTTACCCTCAGTGGTTATATCTTCAACAGGAGGGGGTCAGTCTCCATCAACATCTTCACCAGAACCATCTCATCTCAAACCCTAGTTTATCTCTTGTATCCAATCTTTGTCTCAAAACCTCATATTGGTACCTGTGGGTTACTAGTAGTATTGATTACTCCTTGTAGTTGATGCTAGTTGGTTTCTTCGGTCGAAGGTCATATGTTCAGATCCTTTATGCATATTAATACCCCTCTGATTATGAACATGAATGTGATTTGTGAGTAGTTACGTTTGTTCCTGAGGACATGGGACAAGTCTTGCTATAAGTAGTCATGTGAATTTGGTATTCGTTCGATATGTTGATGAGATGTATGTTGTCTCTCCTCTAGTGGTTTCATGTGAACGTCGACTACATGAAACTTCACCATTGTTTGGGCCTAGGGGAAGGCATTGGGAAGTAATAAGTAGATGATGAGTTGCTAGAGTGACAGAAGCTTAAACCCTAGTTTATGAGTTGCTTCGTAAGGGGTTGATTTGGATCCATATGTTTCATGCTATGGTTAGGTTTACGTTAATACTTCTTTTGTAGTTGCGGATGCTTGTAAGAGGGGTTTATCATAAGTGGTATGCTTGTCCAAGGAAGGGCAGTACCCAAGCACCGGTCCACTCACGTATCAAATTACCAAAGTACCGAACACGAATCATATGAACGTGATGAAAACTAGCTTGACAATAATTCCCATGTGTCCTCGGGAGCGCTTTCCTTTATATAAGAGTTTGTCCAGGCTTGTCCTTTGCTACAAAAAGGATTGGGCCATCTTTCTGCATCTTATTTACTTTTATTACTTGTTACCCGTTACAAATTACCTTACCACAAAATTATCTGTTACCGATAATTTCAGTGCTTGCAGAGAATACCTTACTGAAAACTGCTTATCATTTCCTTCTGCTCCTCGTTGGGTTCGACACTCTTACTTATAGAAAGGACTACGATAGATCCCCTATACTTCTGGGTCATCAAGACTCTTTTCTGGCGCCGTTGCCGGGGAGTGAAGCGCCTTTGATAGGTGGAATTTGGTAAGGAAAAAAATTATATAGTGTGCTGAAATTTACTGTCACTTCTTACTATGGAAAATAATCCTTTGAGGGGCTTGTTCGGGGTATCTTCACCCCGACCAGTAGAGCAAAGAGTTGCTCCTCAACCTACTGAACCTACTGAAAAGGTTTACTTTGAAATTCCTTCAGGTCTGATAGAGAAATTACTAGCTAGCCTTTCACAGGTGATGGAACATTACATCCGATTTGCACCTAATCTATGTGGATGAAGTTTGTGGATTATTTAAGCTTGCAGGTATGCCCGAGGATGTTATCAAGAAAAAGGTCATCCATTTAGTTTTAAAGGGAAAGGCATTGACATGGTTTAGGCTATGCAATGATATGGGATCATGGAACTACAACCGATTGAAATTGGAATTTCATCAGAAGTTTTATCCTATGCATCTGGTTCATCGTGATCATAATTATATATATAATTTTTTGCCTCTCGAAGGAGAAAGCATCGCTCAAGCTTGGGGGAGGCTTAAGTCAATGTTATATTCATACCCCAATCATGAGCTCTCAAGAGAAATTATTATTCAAATTTTTTATGCTCGGCTTTCTCTCAATAATCGCTCCATGCTCGATACTTCTTGTACTGGATCTTATGATGAAGACTATTGAATTCAAATGGGATTTATTGGAAAGAATTAAACGCAACTCTGAAGATTGGGATCTCGATGAAGGTAAGGAGTCAGGTATAATACCTAAGTTTGATTGTGTTAAATCTTTTATGGACACCGATGTTTTCCGTGAATTTAGCACTCAATGTGGACTTGACTCTGAGATAGTAGCTTCTTTCTGTGAATCCTTTGCTACTCATGTTGATCTCCGTAAGGATAAGTGGTTTAAATATAATCCTCCCATTGAATTAAAAGTAGTTGCACCTATTAAAGTTGAAGAAAAGACTATCACTTATAATGTCGATCATGTTGTTCCTACTGCTTATATTGAGAAACCACCTTTCCCTGTTAGAATAAAGGATCATGCTAAAGCTTCAACTATGGTTCGTAAGAGTAATACTAGAACACCTACACCCCTGAGCAAATTAAAGTTGAACCTAGTATTGCTATGGTTAAAGATCTCTTGGCCGATAATATTGATGGGCATGTTATTTACTTGTATGATCAACCTGCTAGAATTGCTAGACCCGATACTAAAAATAAACATAGACCTGTTGTAGGCATGCCTATTATTTCTGTTAAAATAGGAGATCATTGCTATCATGGCTCATGTGATATGGGTGCTAGTGCAAGTGCAATACCTCATTCCTTATACAAAGAAGTTATGCATGATATTGCACCTCCTGAGATAGAGGAAATTGATGTTACAATTAAGCTTGCCAATAGAGACACTATTTCACCAGTTGGGATTGTTAGAGATGTTGAAGTCTTGTGTGGGAAAGTTAAATATCCTACTGGTACGTCCATTTTGCATCATGCATTTATATCGATATTTATTGCATTATAGGCTGTTATTACACATTATGTCACAATACTTATGCATATTCTCTCTTATTTTACAAGGTTTACATGAAGAGGGAGAATGCCGGCACCTGGAATTCTGGGCTGGAAAAGGAGCAAATATTAGAGACCTATTCTGCCCAACTCCAAAAGTCCTGAAACTTCACGGGAGCACATTCCAGAATATAAAAAAAATTGGGTGAAGGAAGTACTAGAGGGGGGCCGCCCACCATCCACGAGGGTGGGGGCGCGCCCTACCCCCTGGTCGCGCCCCCTGCCTCGTGGGCCCCCTCGCAGGCCTCCGGTGCCCGTCTTCTACTATATGAAGTTTTTTAACCAGGAAAAAATCATAAGATAGCTCACGGGACGAAACTCCACCACCACAAGGCGGAACCTTAGTGGAACCAATCAAGGGCTCCGGCGGAGCTATTCTGCCGGGGAGACTTCCCTTCGGGAGGGGGAAATCATCACCATCGATCCTCTCATCGGGAGGGGGTCAATCTCCATCAACATCTTCACCAGCACCATCTCATCTCAAACCCTAGTTCATCTCTTGTATCCAATCTTTGTCCCAAAGCCTCAGATTGGTACCTATGGGTTGCTAATAGTGTTGATTACTCCTTGTAGTTGATGCTAGTTGGTTTATTCGGTGGAAGATCATATGCTCAGATCCTTTATGCATATTAATATCCCTCTGATTATGAACATGAATATGATTTGTGAGTAGTTACGTTTGTTCCTGAGGACATGGAAGAAGTCTTGCTATAAGTAATCATGTCAATTTGGTATTCGTTTGATATTTTGATGAGATGTATGTTGTCTTTCCTCTAGTGGTGTGATGTGAACGTCGACTACACGAAACTTAACCATTGTTTGGGCCTAGAGGAAGGCATTGGGGAGTAATAAGTAGATGATGGGTTGCTAGAGTGACAAAAGCTTAAACCCTAGTTTATGAGTTGCTTTGTAAGGGGCTGATTTGGATCCATATGTTTCATGCTATGGTTAGGTTTACCTTATTACTTCTTTTGTAGTTGCGGATGCTTGCAAGAGGGGTTAATCATAAGTGGGATGATTTTCCAAGGAAGGGCAGTACCCAAGAACCGGTCCACCCACATATCAAATTATCAAAGTACCAAACATGAATCATATGAACGCGACGAAAACTAGCTTGATGATATTTCCCATGTGTCCTCGGGAGCGTTTTCCTTTATATAAGAGTTTTTCCAGGCTTGTCCTTTGCTACAAAAAGGATTGGGCCATCTTGCTGCACCTTATTTATTTTCATTACTTGTTACCCGTTACAAATTACCTTATCACAAAACTATCTGTTACCGATAATTTCAGTGCTTGCAGAGAATACCTTACTGAAAACTGCTTCTTATTTCCTTCTTCTCCTCATTGGGTTCGACACTCTTACTTATCGAAAGGACTACGATAGATCCCCTACACTTGAGGGTCATCACCTGTTGATTTTCTTGTTCTTGGTTCCCCACAAGATAACTTTTGTCCCATTATATTTGGTAGACCCTTCTTGAATACTGTTAATGCTAGGATAGATTGCAAAAAGGATGTTGTTACTATTGGTTTGGGGGATATGTCTCATGAGTTTAATTTTGCTAAATTTCATAGACAACCCCATGATAAAGAATTGCCTTGTAAAGATGAAATTATTGGTCTTGCTTCTATTGCCGTGCCACCTACTGATCCTTTAGAACAATATTTGCTCGACCATGAAAATGATATGTTTATGAATGAAAGAAGGGAAATAGATGAAGTATTCTTTTAAGAAGGGACCTATTTTGAAAAACAACTTGCCTGTTGAAATCCTAGGGGATCCTCCTCCACCCAAGGGTGATCCCGTGTTTGAGCTTAAACCATTACCTGATACTCTTAAATATGCTTATCTTGATGAAAAAGATGATATATCATGTTATTATTAGTGCTAACCTTTCAATGCATGAATAAAAGAAATTATTGAAAACTCTGAAGAAGCACCGTGTTGCTATTGGATATACTCTTGATGATCTTAAGGGCATTAGTCCCACTCTATGCCAACACAAAATAAAATTGGAGAAAGACGCGAAACCGGTTGTTGATCACCAATGACGGTTAAATCCTAAGATGAAAGAAGTGGTAAGAAAAGAAATACTAAAGCTTCTGGAGGTAGGTATAATTTGTCCCGTTGCTGATAGTCAATGGGTAAGTCTTGTCCATTGTGTCCCTAAGAAGGGAGGTATTATTGTTGTTCCTAATGATAAAGATGAATATATCCCACAAAGAATTGTTACAGGTTATAGAATGGTAATTTATTTCCGCAAATTAAATAAAGATACTAAAACAGATCATTACCCTTTACCTTTTATTGATCAAATGTTACAAAGATTATCCAAACATACACATTTTTGCTTTCTAGATGGTTATTCTGGTTTTCCTCAAATACATGTGTCAAAAGAGGATCAAGAAAAGACAACTTTTACTTGCCCTTTCGGTACCTTTGCCTATAGACGTATGCCTTTTGGTTTATGCAATGCACTTGCTACCTTTGGAAGATGTATGACTGCTATATTCTCTGTCTTTTGTGAAAAGATTGTTGAGGTTTTCATGGATGATTTTTCCCTTTATGGAACTTCCTTTGATGATTGCTTAAGCAACCTTGATCGAGTTTTGCAGAGATGTGAAGAAACTAATCTTGTCTTGAATTGGGAGAAGTGCCACTTTGTGGTTAATGAATGTATTGTCTTGGGGTATAAAATCTCTTAAAGAGGTATTGAAGTTGATAAAGCTAAAGTTGATGCTATTGAAAAGATGTCGTGTCCTAAAGACATTAAAGGTATAAGAAGTTTCCTTGGTCATGTCGGTTTTTATAGGAGGTTCATTAAGGACTTCTCTAAAATTTCTAGGCCTCTGCCTAATCTCTTACAAAAAGATGTTCCATTTCTCTTTGATGATGATTGTGTAGAAGCATTTGAAATACTTAAGAAAGCCTTGATTTCTGCACCCATTGTTCAACCTCCTGATTGGAATTTGCCCTTTGAAATTATGTGTGATGCTAGTGATTATGCTGTAGGGGCTGTTCTAGGACGAAGAGTTGATAAGAAATTAAATGTTATCCAATATGCTAGTAAAACTCTAGACAGTGCCCAAAGAAATTATGCTAGTACTGAAAAAGAATTTTTAGCAGTTGTATTTGCTTGTGATAAGTTCAAACCTTATATTGTTGATTCTAAAGTAACTGTTCACACTGATCATGCTGCTATGAAATATCTTATGGAAAAGAAAGATGCTAAACCTAGACTTATTTGATGGGTTCTCTTGCTACAAGAATTTGATTTGCATATTATTGATAGAAAGGGGGCTGAGAACCCCGTTGCAGACAACTTGTCTAGGTTAGAGAATGTTCTTGATGACCCACTACCTATTGATGATAGCTTTCCTGATGAACAATTAGCTATCCTAAATGCTTCTCGTACTGCTCCATGGTATGCTGATTATGCTAATTACATTGTTGCTAAATTTATACCACCTAGCTTCACATACCAGCAAAAGAAAAAGTTTTTCTATGATCTAAGACATTACTTCTGGGATGACCCACACCTTTATAAAGAAGGAGTAGATGGTGTCATTAGATGTTGTATACCTGACCATGAACTGGAACAGATCATATGCAAGTGTCACTCCGAGGCTTATGGAGGACACCATGCTGGAGATAGAACTGTACATAAGGTATTGCAATCCGGTTTTTATTGGCCTACTGTAACGCCTCGGATGCAACTTTACATAATTGTAACTCCGACTCTTGCCTTTTCCGGAGATGCGATATGAGTTTCCCTTCTTGGTTGGGCTTTTCTCTTTCGTTTTGCATTTTGTCCGTGTCATGCATTTCATATCATGGCATCATGTGCATCGCATTAGCATGAGTGTTCGTCTCATGCATCCGAGTGTTTTCCCCGTTGTCCGTTTTGCAATCCGACACTCCTACATCCTCCAGCGTACCCCTCTTGTCTCTTTTCGTGAGCGGGTGTTAAACATTCTCGGAATGGGCCGAGAATTGCCAAGCGGCCTTGGTACACCACCGGTAGACTGCCTGTCAAATTTTGTGTCATTTGGAGTCCGTTTGATACTCCAACGGTTAACCGGGTAACCGTAAAGGCCTAGTGTGTGTTGCAGCCCAACACTCCTCCAAAACGGCCCAATAATCCATCAAAACCTCTTCCATGTCCTCCGCCGTCGGATCACGATCGCGTGGTCGAAAACTATACTCCATTTGGACACTCCCACCTCCTTCTACATATATATATATATATATATGTGTGATCCTCCCCTGAAATTCGCGTCCAAACCCTAGCCTCTTCCTCCTCCGCGCGCCGGACATGTCCGCCCTACCGCCGGACATGTACAGCCGCCCACCTCGACGAATCGGGCGCTGCCACGTGTCCCCTGCACCCTGCCTCTCTCTCCTCCTCCGCCGCCGGCCTGCGCGGCCCGCAGCCGGCCCACGGAGCCCATCCGCCGTCGCTGCCCGGGCTCGCACGCGCGCCGCCGCGCCTCGCCCGCGCACGCTCGCCGGAGCGCTCCGCCGTCGTGCGCCC
>NC_041388.1:146287554-146354066 GCF_002162155.2 Triticum dicoccoides | reverse complement strand
GTGCGCCCGCAGCGCTCCGCCGCCCAGCGCCGCCACCTCCACTTCTCCGCGCGCGCCGCTGCCTCCCGCTTCCTCACCTGAGTGCCGCCGCCCAGCGCCGCCACCTCCACTTCGCCGCGCGCGCCGCTGCCTCCCGCTTCCTCGCCTGAGCACCCCGCCCTACTCGAAGCTCCACCGCCGCCCGGAGTTCCCGTCGCCGCCCGACCCTGCTGTCGCCAGGAACGGATCCGGCAGCCCCCAATCCGCCTGGATCCGACCGGTCCCCGCCCCGCCTCACCATCGTCGTCGGGCACCGCCACCCTTGTCTCCCGATCCAGGCGGGATCGAGGAGGACAACCGGGCCTCTCGCTGGCCTCGTGGGCCGCAGCGCCTCTCCGACCTAGATCCACCGGCCCGCCTTGCCACTTTCCAGATGGACCGAGCCCATGGTGAGCTCCCCGCCTAAGTCACGCCCGGTGCGATTTTTACTATTTCGTGCTCATCATTTTTTTCTGAAACTGCGAAGTCCCGAATCCCTGATATTTTATGCCCTTGATCATGGCCTCATATCTCCACGACCGTAGCTCTGTTGCATGCATATGTTATATCAAAATGTTCATTGGGAGATGCTCTTCATTTCATTACATTGTGACATGATTGTTTGAGTCCGTCTTGGTTCCCAAATCACTAATGAAAGAGTGCTATAAAATGTTTGCTCCTGTTACTTATCAGATTATGATGATTTGTCATTTTTGTCACATTTGTTGTGTGCTTCATATGGGCATCTGCTCTACAGGTGCTTTGATCTATGCCATGCCATCTTTATAGGGGTGCTTGACATGTATTTTTGTGATCAATGTGGTGACTAGCACAAGCATGCAAAGTAGCCTTCGTGTTATTGCTGATTTCAAGGACTTAGGATTTTGCTAACTCCTTGTTCTGCTGTTATTTTGATGCCATGTAACCATGATGCTACAGTGAGATACATGCTTGTTTTGAGTACCTTCAGTAAGGATGTTTTGGACATATGGTTGTGCTCTATCCATCCATTCCCCTGTTTGAAATTATGGAGTGCCCTATAATGTCTTAATCTTGCTCTACTTTTGCTATAAAATGTTTGTGGCAGATTGTTTACATGTTAATCATTTTTTCCATGGTTGTTGTTGTTGTTACATGCATGCTATGAACTTTCTCTTGCCATGGTTAGCTTCATGAACATGTCTTCTTGATGTTAGTATTCTTATCTTGTCATGCAATGCCTTGTGGTGAGTGATTTGAGCTCGCAAAGATGCCTTCATAATTCTGTTTATGCCATGCTCTTTTTTCTACTAAGTCTGAATTTGTTAACAATTCGTGTTATGTTTACATGGGTGCCATCATATCTTCTATGCCTTTTTGGCTCATGTTCAGTAAGGGACTTTTGTTCTATGCATTTAGTAGATTCATTCCATGCCTTGTATTGCTATGATCAGTTCCTGTAGCATGTTGTTTGCTTGCTCTAAACATGGCTCCCTGATGTTATTCCTGTCATGTTAGTATTTTCACTAAGTCTGTGAAGCTGATATCTTTTGCACTTTTGCCATGCTTGTTTGAACCTGCTCTTGTGTGATTTAGCCGTAGCTCAGTGTTCATCTTTTGTCAAGCATCTTGAGTGGATCACTGCCATGTGATTTGTTGTTATGTTGGAGTGTAGTAGCTTAGTTTATTGTTGCATTCTGGGTGGCATTGTGTTGTTAATCGCAGAATTGTGCCATTCTTGTTTTGCTTGCCATTTGCAAACCGTGCATCCGACTCCGGTGATCTTTATATCGATTTCGACCGAAATCATCTCATCTTTCCAGCGGCACACTTGGTTTTCCAAGTTGATGCCTTGTTCATCATTTTCCCTTCTGGAGCACGCATATGCATTACATATCACATCCCGCATGTCATGCCATGTTTTGCATCATGTTGCTTGTGCATTGCACCGTGATTGATTGTTGGTCCTTTTCTTGTGTTCTTGCTTTCACTACTAGGGAAAAGGCTAGCAGCAGCGTGGGTTTTAGACCTATCAGTAGCGCGGGGTGGTGCGCTACTGATAAGGCGCTATAGCTAACGAATAGCAGTAGCGTGCCTCCACCCACGCTACAGCTAAATCGACTTAGTAGCAGCGAGTTCCAGGAGGAGCGCTACTGGTAATTAGTAGTAGCGCTTCTCTCTGCCCGCGCTGCTACTATTATTTCGTATTTTATTTCTTTTTTATTTCATGTTGTATTCGTACACCTTTACACAAATTTTCATACAACAGGAATTTACAAATTGTTTTTACATCATAATGAGTTATTACATCACGGGGTGAAAGAACCATGTGGACTAGTTTCAAATGGACGGACATCCACTTGAAACTAATCCGCGGTTCTTTCACCCAATGATATAATAAATATCATCACCATCATCATATCATTAACAACTTATCATCATCATCATCATCATATCATTGGTCACTAGTCGTAATCACAAGTACTCCTGACATCTTCAACTCTAACACATTGTATCACATAATAAACATATTGTACCTCATAGGACCTACTACATTCTCTTAGGACCTACTATATTCTCTAAGGTAAAATAGCAAAAAAGAAGATAGCCCCTCGCTCTCCATTATGGAGAATGCAGATTATCCTATCTCCAATTCTTGCCTTTCGCTTAATATTGCTTCCAAGAACCGCCTTACGAATGTCCAAACATTTTTTCCACTCTTTGATTAGCATGTGTTCACCGGTTTTAGAAATTCGATATGCACAGGTGAGATCCGTAGGATGACCTGGCTGTAGGTTCAGAACTTCAAGGCGACCATTGTAATACATCAGATGAGGCACACAATCCATAGGGATTTTCTGTTGAAAAACATAGTAATAACTTCGTAGTTAGCAATGATGTACTAGTTTTAGAAGTATGCAAAAGATGCACAGATGTCGTAATAGTAAAATATCTTACCAGGGTATCTCCATAGAAGTTATCGTGGTTCAACACGTGCACTAGTGGCACGTATTCACCATAATTTGGAGGAGTTCAATAATAGGTATTGTAATTCTCAAAAAAAGTACAATAAGCAATCAGATGATTTTTCTCCTTCTAAGTTAATTCGGAGCCATCAGTGTAGTGGGTTTTGTCTACCATCTTCTGCACGTTCTTTGAAGATTCAAAATAAGCTGTCAACTATTTTGAAATAAACAATATAAATTAGTTAATAACTATGTTTGAGAAACTCACATTGCGGTAGAATCGGAAGCGTATCAACAAGGACCCAAATGTCCATATTGTCTTGCTCGATGTCAGGATGACCAAGATCCATGGTGACAATCATACCCTCATAAAAACCATACATTTTGCAAAGTGCTTCCCAATTTTGACAACCAAAATGGGTTACGCTCTGAGAATTATACAGATTTACTTCAAAATCGATATCATGATGGGTCCTTAGGTGTATTTTCTTTGTTTGAAAATTTTCATGGTCTTCAAAACCCATCCTCTCCAAGACATAGCATCTTGCATGGCATGGGATAAGCTAGTCGAATTGTAAAAGATGAAAATTAGACGTTGAAATAGTTGAAGTCATGCTTAATTACAAAAAATACACTTGTCGTTGTTGCGTACCGTTTCAACATCGAAGGTCTCCTCGAGCTTAATGCTGAAGAGCCGATCTTCGTCCAGCTCAACGAACCTGTCACACATACCTCGATCGTCGTGGCACCAGTTGCACTCCCCCGGGAGACTGTCGTCGTCCGAGTACGACATTTCCTACATTCATAATTCAAAGATTAAACTTGTACAATTAAATATATGTACTAAAAAACCTAAATTAGATCATTATTTTTCAAAGAAAATCCAGGCCACTCGATATTTCCCACATATTCTAGCACAAGTCATGCCAGAATTCACGGAAAAATCCGGCATGACCTTTGCTAAAAAAGGACATATCGAGCGCCTGAAATTTGCCGGAACGGAAATTAATCAACACTCCGGCAAAACATAGGCCAGTCGGAGGTGAAACCAAAACATGAAATAATTGCTTAAACTAAAAAATAACACCAAATATGGCATGTTCAACTAGTTCTATTAATTCAACTAGTTCTATTAATTCAACTAGTTCTTACTAAATATAAACTTAGTATAAAAAGAAAAAAACTAGTTCTTTCTAAAAATGAAGTAGTTCAACTAGTTATTAATTTACTTACTATACTAGTTCAACTAAAACTTAACTAGTTCTACTAAAACTAAACTAGTTCTATTAATTCAACTAGTTCTTACTAAATATAAACTTACTATAAATAGAAAGAAACTAGCACATCTACTACTACTAATTAACATCTAACTACTACATCTACTACTAATTAACATGTACTACTGCTAATTATACAACTAGTTTACCATCACTACTAGTAATTAATATCCACTACTTCTAAAAATCATTATCTATGAACCCTAAATTAACATCTGCTACTACTAAAATCATCTACTAACTAAGCAAAGAGAGAGGGGGTTGGGGAGGGCGGGCTCGAGATCGGGAGGGCGGCGGTCCTGGGCGGCGGGCTCGGCGGGCTCGGTCGAGGGCGGTGGCGGTGAGGTCGAGGGCGGCGATAGTGTGGTCGAGAGCGGTGGCGGTGAGGTTGAGGGCGGGCGGCGGCAGCGGCGGTGAGGGCGCAGGCGCGCTAGGGCTCGGGCGGCGGCGACAGGGAGTAGGGCAACAGGCCGGTGGGGGGGGGAAGGAGGACTTAGCGAAATTTTGATGCGGGGGGTGGTTAACTCGAACTAGCAGTAGCGCACGTACAGAAAACGCGCTATAGCTAACTTATCTACAGCGCGTTTTGGGAAAAACTACTACTGCTAATGGAAGTAATTATTTCTTTTGTTTAGTAAAAACATCAAAAATATACATTGGTCATCATTGATCTTTTTGTGTATAATCTAAATAGTCAACATGAATCCTCACTGTACCTGGTGGTTAACTCGAACTAGCAGTAGCGCACGTACAGAAAACGCGCTATAGCTAACTTATCTACAGCGCGTTTTGGGAAAAACTGCTACTGCTAATGGAAGTAGTTATTTATTTTGTTTAGTAAAAACATCAAAAATATACATTGGTCATCATTGATCTTTTTGTGTATAATCTAAATAGTCAACATGAATCCTCACTGTACCTGTATAGGTACAGGCGAGGATTCATATTGCAACCACAAATCATACACATATAGTTCAATGAAGACCAAGTGCTCGAGATAGGTTGAGAAGCAACATATTTAAGGTGGTAAACAACTTGTTCGCTTAGCAGTATGGGGACTAAACTTAATTAGTTGCGGTCATACTTACCAGCAGCGAGTTTTGAGCAAAACCACTGCTACTAAGTTCTTTAGCAGTAGCGCGTCCACGGGAAGGGCGCTACTACTATATCTAGCCTGGAGGCAACACCGTGGCAATTATAGTAGTAGCGCTCTTTTCACCTAGAGCGCTACTGCTACTCAGTCATTAGCAGCGCTCTTTTCTAAAGCTCGTTGCTGCTAATTAGCAGTAGCGTCTGTTTTTAGACCATGCTGCTGCTAAGATTCTGTGTATAAGGTTTTCCCTAGTAGTGTTTGGGTAGAGCCGGGAGACAAGTACGTGATTGAGGAACCTGTTGAGTATGCTAACGAAGATCAAGCTTTCGCGAACTCTGAGAACTTTGCAGGCAAGATGACCATACCCTCGAAATCACTTCTATCTTTGCTTGCTAGTTGTTCGCTCTCTGGCTATGCCGCGATACCTACCAATTGCTATATCATGCCTCCCATATTGCCATGTCAAGCCTCTAACCCTCCTTACCTAGCAAACCGTTGTTTGGCTATGTTACCGCTTTGCTCAGCCCCTCTTATAGCGTTGCTAGTTGCAGGTGGAGATGAAGTTTGTTCCATGTTGGAACATGGTTATTGTTGGGATATTATTATTATATCTTGTTTACTTTAATGCATCTATATACTTGGTAAAGGGTGGAAGGCTTGGCCTTATGCCTGGTGTTTTGTTCCACTCTTGCCACCCTAGTTTCCGTCATACCGGTGTTATGTTCCTTGATTTTGCGTCCCTTACGTGGTTGGCTGTTACGGGAACCCCTTGACAGTTCGCTTTGAATAAAACTCCTCCAGCAAGGCCCAACCTTGGTTTTACATTTTCCAAACAACCTATCACCTTCCCTTGGGTTCGGCAGACTCAAGGGCCATCTCTATTTTAACCACCCCAGGACAGTGCTTGTCTAAGTGTTGGTCCGAACCTGTCAGCCGTCGGTGGCCACCAGGGGCAACTCTGGGCTGGCCTACCGGAAGTTTGGACAATCCAGTGTTGCCCTGAGAACGAGATATGTGCAGCTCCTATCAGGATGTTGGCACATCGGGTGGCTTTGCTGGTCTTGTTTTACCATTGTCGAAATGTCTTGTAACCGAGATTCCGAGTCTAATCGGGTCTTCTTGGGAGAAGGAATATCCTTCGTTGACCGTGAGAGCTTGTGATGGACTAAATTGGGACACCCTGCAGGGTTTGAAATTTCAAAAGTCGTGCCCGCGGTTATGGGCAGATGGGAATTTGTTAATATATGGTTGTAGAGAACTTGACACTTAACATAATTAAAATGCATCAACCGCGTGTGTAGCCGTGATGGTCTCTTTCCGGCGGAGTCCGGGAAGTGAACACGGCTTTGGAGTTATGTTTGAAAGTAAGTAGTTTCAGGATCACTTCTTAATCACTTCTAGTTCACGACCGTGGCATTGCTTATTTTCTCGCTCTTATTTGCGTATTTTAGCCACCATATATGCTTAGTGCTTGCTGCAGCTCTACCTCATAGCCTTTCCCTACCCATAAGCTTAAATAGTCTTGATCTCACGGGTATGAGATTGCTGAGTCCTCGTGGCTCACAGATACTTCCAAACAGTTGCATGTGCCGATGATTCCAGTGTAGGTGACGCAACTGAGCTCAAGTGGGAGCTCGATGAAGATCGTGTTCGTTATATTGTTTCGTTTTCCTGTTGATCAGTAGTGGAGCCCAGTTGGGACGATCGGGGATCTAGCATTTGGGGTTGTCTTTCTTTATTTTGGTTCCGTAGTCGGACCTTGATTGTGTTCTGGATGATGTATGATATATTTATGTATTGTGTGAAGTGGCGATTGTAAGCCAACTCTTTATCCCTTTTTTATTCAGTACATGGGATGTGTAAAGATTACCTCTCTTGCGACATGCCTACCATGCGGTTATGCCTCTAAGTCGTGCCCCGACACGTGGCAGATATAGCCGCATCGTGGGTGTGACACCTACTCTCTTCAAGGATGCCCGTAAGTTTGTCTTGTCTTGTGATGAATGTCAAAGAATTGGTAATATTAGTAGACGTCAAGAAATTCTTATAAATTATTCACTTGTTAGTAAACCATTTGATGTATGGGGCTTTGATTATATGGGACCGTTTCCTTCCTCTAATGGGTATACACATATTTTAGAGGTTGTTGATTACATTACTAAGTGGGTAGAAGCTATTCCAACTAGTAGTGCTGATCATAACACCTCTATTAAGATGCTTAAAGAAGTTATTTTTCCGAGGTTTGGAATCCCTAGATACTTAATGACTGATGGTGGGTCATGATACGTCTCCAACATATCTATAATTTTTTATTGCTCCATGCTATATTATCTACTGTTTTAGACATTATTGGGCTTTATTTTCCACTTCTATATTATTTTTGGGACTAACCTATTAACCGGAGGCCTAGCCAGAATTGCTGTTTTTTGCCTGTTTTAGGGTTTCGAAGAAAAGGAATATCAAACGGAGTCCAAACGGAATGAAACCTTCGGAAACGTGATTTACTCATCAGATAAGATCCAGGGGACTTGGACCCTCCGTCAAGAAAGCCACGAGGTGGTCATGAGGGTAGGCCCCCCCCTAGGGCGCGCCCCCTGCCTCGTGGGCCCCTCGAAGCTCCACTGACGTACTTCTTTCTCCTATATATATGCACGTACCCCCAAACGACCGAGGACGGAGCCAAAAACCTAATTCCACTGCCGCAACTTTTTGTATCCACGAGATCCCATCTTGGGGCCTGTTCCGGAGCTCCGCCGGAGGGGGCATCGATCACGGAGGGCTTCTACGTCATCATCCAAGCCCTCCGATGAAGTGTGAGTAGTTTACTTCAGACCTACGGGTCCATAGCTAGTAGCTAGGTGGCTTCTTCTCTCTTTTTGGATCTCAATTCAATGTTCCCCCCTCTCTCGTGGAGATCTATTCGATGTAATCTTCTTTTTGCGGTGTGTTTGTTGAGACCGATGAATTGTGGGTTTATGATCCAGTCTATCTATGAATAATATTTGAATCTTCTCTGAATTCTTTTATGTATGATTGGTTATCTTTGCATGTCTCTTCGAATTATTAGTTTGGTTTGGCCTACTAGATTGGTTTTTCTTGCCATGGGAGAAGTGCTTAGCTTTGGGTTCAATCTTGCGGTGTCCTTTCCCAGTGACAGAAGGGGCAGCAAGGCACGTATTGTATTGTTGCCATCGAGGATAACAAGATGGGGTTTTTATCATATTGCATGAAACTATCCCTCTACATCATGTCATCTTGCTTAAGGCGTTACTCTGTTTTTAACTTAATACTCTAAATGCATGCTGGATAGCGGTCGATGAGTGGAGTAATGGTAGTAGATGCACAATCATTTCGGTCTACTTGTCTCAGACGTGATGCCTATATACATGATCATACCTAGATATTCTCATAACTATGCTCAATTCTGTCAATTGCTCAACAGTAATTTGTTCACCCACCGTAGAATCCTTATGCTCCTGAGAGAAGCCAGTAGTGAAACCTATGGCCCCCGGGTCTCTTTCTCATCATATCAATCTCCATCACTTTATTATTGCTTTGCTTTTACTTTGCTTTTGCTTTATTTACTTTGCATCTTTATACCAAAAATATTATTTATCATCTCTATCAGATCTCACTTTCGTAAGTGACCGTGAAGGGATTGACAACCCCTAAGCGCGTTGGTTGCGTTGAGCTATTGTTTTTGTGTAGGTACGAGGGACTCGAGCGTAGCCTCCTACTGGATTGATACCTTGGTTCTCATAAACTGAGGGAAATACTTACGCTACTTTGCTGCATCATCCCTTCCTCTTCTGGGAAATCCAACGCAGTGCTCAAGAGGTAGCAAGAAGGATTTCTGGCGCCGTTGCCGGGGAGTCTGTGCAAAAGTCAACATACCAAGTACCCATCACAATCCCTATCTCCCGCATTACATTATTTGCCATTTGCCTCTCGTTTTCCTCTCCCCCCAATTCACCCTTGCCGTTTTATTCTCCCTCTCTCTCTATCCTCCCTCTCTTTCTCTGTTTTCCTTTTTGTTTGCTTGTGTGTTTGTTTGCTTGCTTGTCGTTATGTCAAGTCCTTTACCTTCTGCCTCTATGTCTGAAATTGGGGAAATTATTGTCGATATGAACAATAATAATATCATGAAAAATTCTGATGCTCCTGCTAAAGAACTTACCATCTTTCATACAAAAACATTCCATGTTGGTAGTGGTAATATTATTGGAAAAGGAATTATTCAAGATTTTTTTACTTGTGCTGGTGCTTTACCTTCTATGGGTAGTTCTATCCTTCACAGAACTAGTAGTCTTGCGGACGCTATTGCCATGCTTGTAGTTGAACTTGAAAGACAATTCATGCACATGCATCCTTCCATATAAAGGATTTTTCTGGAATTTTCTAATATTGAGCATTCCTCTGTTAAGCGTGCCGTTATTATCTTTTTGGCTCGTGAGTTTAGATTCATAATAAAAGAAGCCAAAGAAATCTTTGCGCATTATAGGGTGGATGCTTGCCGTCCTCCCATAGAGGCTATCCTCTTTGATCAAGAAGAAATAATGCATTTTCAATCTCTAGACTATGTTGCTTTCAATGAAAATCTTAGAAAAAGGGTTCCTACCAATGTTTTAGTTGATAGAATTTCTGAACTTAATGATGATTTGGCTATTCGAAATAATGAACTAGGATATTCTCTCGAATATAGGCTCACAAATTTCTCTCAAAAGAATGCTTATAATGATGAATTGGTTGTGCATTATGAAGGACCAAAGGAGGAACCTATACCTCCCAAGGTTGATCTTGGGGACTTTTGTCCCGTTAAATTTAGCCCTTTTGATTACTTTTGCTTGCCTCAAAGAAAACTTGCTTCCGAATGTAGAGAATATGAAATGAGTTTTAATAATCTATCTTACTATTATTGCAATACCTAGATCTATTCTTGCTTGTTATGCCTAGCTAGGGGCGTTAAACGATAGCGCTTGTTGGGAGGCAACCCAATTTTATTTTTATTACTTGATTTTTGATCCTGTTTAGTAATAAATAAATTATTTAGCCTCTGTTTTGGTTGTGTTTTTTGTGCTTAATTAGTGTTTGTGCCAAGTAGAACCGTTGGGAAGACATGGGGAAAGTCTTGTCGAACTTGCTGTAAAAAACAGAAACTTTGGCGCTCACGAGAACTGCTGTCGTTTTTATTTGGAAAGTGATATTTAGTTAATTCTTTCTGAATATGATTAATAGATCAATTCCTCACGTCCAGAAATTTATTTTAGAATTTTTGGGGTTCCAGATCTTGCGCTAGCTACAGATTACTACAGACTGTTCTGTTTTTGACAGATTCTGTTTTTCGTGTGTTGTTTGCTTATTTTGATGAATCTATGGCTAGTAAAATAATTTATAATCCATAGAGAAGTTGTAATACATTAGGTATAACACCAATATAAATAAATAATGAGTTAATTACAGTAACTTGAAGTGGTCTTTTTTTTTCTTTAGCTAACGGAGCTCACGAGATTTTCTACTTTAAGTTTTGTGTTGTGAAGTTTTCAAGTTTTGGGTAAAGATTTGATGGATTATGGAACAAGAAGTGGAAGAGCCTAAGCTTGGGGATTCCCATGGCACCCCCCAAGATAATCTAAGGACACCTAAAAGCCAAAGCTTGGGGATGCCCCGGAAGGCATCCCCGCTTTCGTCTACTTCTATCGGTAACTTTACTTGGAGCTATATTTTTATTCACCACATGATATGTGTTTTGCTTGGAGCGTCTTTTATGATTTTAGTCTTTGCTTGTTAGTCTACCACAATCATCCTTTCTGTACACACCTTTTGAGAGAGCCATACATGATTTGGAATTTGATAGAATACTCTATGTGCTTCACTTATATCTTTTGAGCTTTATAATTTTGCTCCAGTGCTTCACTTATATCTTTTAGAGCACAGTGGTGGATTTGTTTTATAGAAACTATTGATCTCTCATGCTTCACTTAGATTATTTTGAGAGTCTTAATATCATGGTAATTTGCTTAAAATCCTAATATGCTTGGTATGCAAGATTAATAAAACTTTCTTATGAGTGTGTTGAATACTAAGAAAAGTTTGATGCTTGATGATTGTTTTGAGATATGGAGGTAATAATATCAAAGTCGTGCTAGTTGAGTAGTTGTGAAATTGAGAAATACTTGTGTTGAGGTTTGCAAGTCCCGTAGCATGCACACATGGTAAACATTATGCAACAAATTTGAAACATGAGGTGTTATTTGATTGTCTTCCTTATGAGTGGCGGTCGGGGACGAGCGATGGTCTTTTCCTACCAATATATCCCTCTAGGAGCATGCGCGTAGTGCCGAGGTTTTTGATGACTTGTAGATTTTTTCAATAAGTATGTGATTTCTTTATGACTAATGTTGAGTCCATGGATTATACACACTCTCACCCTTCCATCCTTGCTAGCCTCTTCGGTACCGTGCATTGCCCTTTCTCACATTGAGAGTTGGCGCAAACTTCGCCGGTGCATCCAAACCCCGTGATATGATACGCTCTTTCACACATAAACCTCCTTATATCTTCCTCAAAACAGCCACCATACCTACCTATTATGGCATTTCCATAGCCATTCCGAGATATTTTTACATGCAACTTTCCACCATTCCGTTCATCATGACACATACATCATTTTCATATTGCTTAGCATGATCATGTAGTTGACATAGTATTTGTGGCAAAGCCACCGTTCATAATTCTTTCATACATGTCACTCTTGGTTCATTGCATATCCCAGTACACCACCGGAGGCATTCATATAGAGTCATCTTTGTTCTAGTGTCGAGTTGTAACCATTGAGTTGTAAATAAATAGAAGTGTGATGATCATCATTATTAGAGCATTGTCCCAAGTGAGGTATAAAAAGGCCATAAAAAGGAGAAGGCCCAAAAAAAGAAAGGCCATAAAAAAAGAGAAGGCCCCAAAAAATGATATAAAAAGAGAGAAGGGACAATGTTACTATCCTTTTGCCACACTTGTGCTTCAAAGTAGCACCATGATTTTCATAGTAGAGAGTCTCTCATGTTATCACTTTCATATACTAGTGAGAATTTTTCATTATAGAACTTAGCTTGTATATTCCAACAATGGGCCTCCTCAAGTGCCCTAGGTCTTCATGAGCAAGCAAGTTGGATGCACACCCACTAGTTTCTTTTGTTGAGCTTTCATACATTTATAGCTCTAGTGCATCCGTTGCATGGCAATCCCTACTCCTTGCATTAACATCAATCGGTGGACATCTCCATTGCCCATTGTTTAGCCTCATTGATGTGAGACTTTCTCCTTTTTGTCTTCTCCACATAACCCCCCTCCATTATATTCTATTCCACCCATAGTGCTATGTCCATGGCTCGCGCTCATATATTGCGTGAAAGTTTATAGGTTTGAGATTACCAAAGTATGAAACAATTGCTTGGCTTGTCATAGGGGTTGTGCATGATGATAGCATTCTTGTGTGATGAAAATGAAACATGACTAAACCATATGATTTTGTAGGGATGAACTTTCTTTGGCCATGTTATTTTGAGAAGACATAATTGCTTAGTTAGTATGCTTGAAGTATTATCATTTTTATGTCAATATGAACTTTTGTCTTGAATCTTTCGGATCTGAATATTCATACCGCAATTAAGAAGAATTACATTAAAATTATGCCAAGTAGCACTCTGCATCAAAAATTCTATTTTTATCATTTACCTACTCGAGGACGAGCAGGAATTAAGCTTGGGGATGCTTTATACTCTCCAACGTATCTATAATTTTTGATTGCTCCATGCTATATTATCTACTGTTTTAGACATTATTGGGCTTTATTTTCCACTTCTATATTATTTTTGGGACTAACCTATTAACCGGAGGCCTAGCCCAGAATTGCTGTTTTTTGCCTATTTTAGGGTTTCGAAGAAAAGGAATATCAAACGGAGTCCAAACAGAATGAAACCTTCAGAAACGTGATTTACTCATCAGATAAGATCCAGGGGACTTGGACCCTCCGTCAAGAAAGCCACGAGGTGGTCACGAGGGTAGCCCCCCCCCCACTAGGGCGCGCCCCCTGCCTCGTGGGCCCCTCGAAGCTCCACTGACGTACTTCTTCCTCCTATATATATCCACGTACCCCCAAACGACCGTGGACGGAGCCAAAAACCTAATTCCACTGCCGCAACTTTTTGTATCCACGAGATCCCATCTTGGGGCCTGTTCCGGAGCTCCGCCGGAGGGGGCATCGATCACGGAGGGCTTCTACATCATCATCCAAGCCCTCCGATGAAGTGTGAGTAGTTTACTTCAGACCTACTGGTCCATAGCTAGTAGCTAGGTGGCTTCTTCTCTCTTTTTGGATCTCAATTCAATGTTCCCCCCTCTCTCGTGGAGATCTATTCGATGTAATCTTCTTTTTGCGGTGTGTTTGTTGAGACCGATGAATTGTGGGTTTATGATCCAGTCTATCTATGAATAATATTTGAATCTTCTCTGAATTCTTTTATGTATGATTGGTTATCTTTGCATGTCTCTTCGAATTATTAGTTTGGTTTGGCCTACTAGATTGGTTTTTCTTGCCATGGGAGAAGTGCTTAGCTTTGGGTTCAATCTTGCGGTGTCCTTTCCCAGTGACAGAAGGGGCAGCAAGGCACGTATTGTATTGTTGCCATCGAGGATAACAAGATGGTTTTTTTTATCATATTGCATGAAATTATCCCTCTACATCCTGTCATCTTGCTTAAGGCGTTACTCTGTTTTTAACTTAATACTCTAGATGCATGCTGGATAGCGGTCGATGAGTGGAGTAATGGTAGTAGATGCACAATCGTTTCGGTCTACTTGTCTCGGACGTGATGCCTATATACATGATCATACCTAGATATTCTCATAACTATGCTCAATTCTGTCAATTGCTCAACAGTAATTTGTTCACCCACCGTAGAATCCTTATGCTCCTGAGAGAAGCCAGTAGTGAAACCTATGGCCCCCGGGTCTCTTTCTCATCATATCAATCTCCATCACTTTATTATTGCTTTGCTTTTACTTTGCTTTTGCTTTATTTACTTTGCATATTTATACCAAAAATATTATTTATCATCTCTATCAGATCTCACTTTCGTAAGTGACCGTGAAGGGATTGACAACCCCTAAGCGCATTGGTTGCGTTGAGCTATTGTTTTTGTGTAGGTACGAGGGACTCGAGCGTAGCCTCCTACTGGATTGATACCTTGGTTCTCAAAAACTGAGGGAAATACTTACGCTACTTTGCTGCATCATCCCTTCCTCTTCGGGGAAATCCAACGCAGTGCTCAACAGGTAGCAGGTCTCATTTATTCATGTGCTTTTCGTAAGATGCTTCCTAAGTATGATGTTAATCATATAATTGCATCTCCGTATCACCCGCAGTCTAGTGGTCAAGTAGAATTGAGTAATAGAGAGCTTAAATTAATTTTGCAAAAGACTGTTAATAGATCTAGAAAGAATTGGTCCAAGAAACTTGATGATGCATTATGGGCCTATAGAACTACACATAAAAATCATATGTGTATGTCTCCATATAAAATGGTTTATGGAAAAGCTTGTCACTTACCTCTTGAACTAGAACATAAGGCATATTGGGCCATTAAAGAGCTCAACTATGACTTTAAACTTGCCGGTGAGAAGAGCTTTTTGACATTAGCTCACTTGATGAATGGAGAAACTAGGCCTACGAGAATGCCAAACTGTTTAAAGAAAAAGTTAAAAGATGGCATGACAAAAGGATACAAAAACGTGAGTTTAATGTCAGTGATTATGTATTGTTATACAACTCTCGTTTAAGATTTTTTGCAGGAAAACTCCTCTCTAAATGGGAAGGTCCTTACGTCATCGAGAAGGTCTATCGTTCCGGTGCCATAAAAATAAACAACTTCGAAAGCACAAATCCGAGGGTGGTGAACGGTCAAAGAATCAAACATTATATCTCAGGTAATCCCATAAATGTTCAAACTAATGTTATTGAAACCGTAACCCCGAATGAATTCATAAGGGACACTTTCCAGGACAATTCAGACTCCGAAAAGGAATAGGTATGTGGTATGGTAAGTAAACCGACTCCAAAATAGTTCTAATAGCAATTTTTCTCCGTTTTGGAATATTTAAGAAAATAGGAAAATAAGAAGCAGTCCGGGAAGGACACGAGGCTTCCACGAGGGTGGAGGGCGCGCCCCCTCCCTTGTGGGCACCTCGTGTGCTCTCCGGACTCCATTTTCTTGTGCGATACTTCTTTGGTCGGTAAAAATCCATTATATAATCTCCCGAAGGTTTTGACCACCGTACCATGCATATATCCTCTGTTTTTGTTTCGAGCTGTTTTCTGCCAGAGTTGTCAAGGCCAGGCATTATGTCGTCCCCCTCCTCCAAAAATGAGGGCAACGATGCTTGGCTAATGAAGATAGAGCTGAAGAGAGAAGAACCCGAGAGATCAACAAGGATGATGGGATCAAGAAGGCCATGGAGGATCAAGCTCTGGCAGCAGAAGACGAAGACATCCTCCAACCTCATTGCAATCTTCTTACCCCAACGGAGATTGAAGCTTTCAAGATGATTGAGTTAGCTCACATACAAAATAAGTATCTCACGCGTGAAAATATTTTGTTGAAGGAGCATATCATCACACTCAAGGGCATTATCCGCAAATTGGAGGATCTCCTACGCTCGATGTGCGACTATCCATCACCACCACCATCTTCTTCACCAGCAAAGGAGAACTGAGTATCGGGTATGGGCACTCCCCTTGGCAACTGCCAAACTTGGGAGCGTGCCCCGGTATCGTATCACCATCACACTCATATATTTACCGTTTTCTTAGTTCGATCCTTTTGGTAATATCTTGATCTTGTAGAATAAAGTTTTGGTATGATCTAGTTTTGAGTTTTGCTTCATGATCCTTCTATGTAATCGAGTCCATGAGCTATATACAATAAAGATTAGTTATGATTCAAGGGCCTGATTATCTTGCCATGATCTGGAGGGAATAATAATAAAAAAGAAGAGAAAGAATAAAAATAAATAAAGAGATCATATGGATCTTATGGAGAGTAATGACTTCACATATAAATAGTATGATGAATAAAAGTTGTTGAGAGTTGTCAAACATAGTTTTGGTCATCGTTGCAATTAATAGGAAGTAATAAAGAAAGCGAGGTTTTCACATATAAATATAATGTCTTGGACATCTTTTATGATTGTGAGCACTCATTAAAATATGACATGCTAAAAGGTTGATGTTGGACAAGGAAGACAACGTAATGGGTTATGTTTTCTTACATCCGAAATAAATTATATTTTCTTGGATCATCCAACATGTTGAGCTTGACATTCCCCCTCATGCTAGCCAAATTCTTTGCACCAAGTAGAGATACTACTTGTGCTTCCAAATATCCTTAAACCCAGTTTTGCCATGAGAGTCCACCATATCTTCCTATGGATTGAGTAAGATCCTTCAAGTAAGTTGTCATTGTTGCAAGCAATAAAAAATTGCTTCCTAAATATGTATGATTTATTAGTGTGGAGAAAATAAGCTTTATACGATCTTGTGATGTGGAAGAAATAAAAGCGACGGACTGCATAATAAAGGTCCATATCACAAGTGGCAATATAAAGTGACGTTCTTTTGCATTAAGATTTCGTGCATCCAACCATAGAAGCACATGACAATCTCTGCTTCCCTCTGTGAATGGCCTATCTTTTTTCCTTGTCTTATACTTTATACAAGAGTCAAGGTGATCTTCACCTTTGCTTTTTACATTTTATCCTTTGGCAAGCACTGTGTGTTGGAAAGATCCTGACATATATAGCTAATTGGATGTGAGTTTTCATGAACTATTATTGTTGACATTACCCTTGAGGTAAAAGGTTGGAAGACAAAACTATAAGCCCCTATCTTTCTCTGTGTCCGATTAAAACTTCATACCCATAAATATTGCGTGAGTGTTAGCAATTGTGAAAGACTAAATGATAGTTGAGTATGTGGACTTGCTGAAAAGCTCTTATATTGACTCTTTCCGATGTTATGATAAATTGCAATTACTTCAATGACTGAGAATATAGTTTGTTAGTTTTCAATGGAGTTTCTGATTCATACTTGAAATTGTGAATGAATTGTTACTTTAGCATAAGAAACCATATGACAATATATATATGTTGTTGTTCTAAGAATGATCATGATGCCCTCATGTCCGTATTTTGTTTTATCGACACCTCTATCTCTAAACATGTGGACATATTTTTCGTTATTGGCTTCCGCTTGAGGACAAGCGAGGTCTAAGCTTGGGGGAGTTGATACGTCCATTTTACATCACGCTTTTATATCGATATTTGCATTATGGGCTATTATTACAGATAATGTCACAATACTTATGCCTCTTCTCTCTTGTTTTGCAAGGTTCACATGAAGAGGGAGAATGCCGGCAGCTGGAATTCTGGGCTGGAAAAGGAGCAAATATTAGAGACCTATTCTGCACAACTCCAAAAGTCCTGAAACTTCACGGGAGCACATTTTGGAATATATAAAAAATACTGGCGAAAGAATTAACAAGAGGGGGCCCACACCCTGGCCACGAGGGTGGGGGCGCGCCCTACCCCTGGGTGCCCCCCTGTCTCGTTAGCCCCCTGGCAGGCCTCTGGTGCCCATCTTCTGCTATATGAAGTCTTTCGTCCGAGAAAAAAAATCATAAGAAAGCTCTCGGGGTGAAACTCCGCCGCCACGAGGCGGAACCTTAGCGGAACCAATCTAGGGCTCCGGCGGAGCTGTTCTGCCGGGGAAACATCCCTCCGGGAGGGGGAAATCATCACCATCGTCATCACCATCGATCCTCTCATCGGGAGGGGGTCAATCTCCATCAACATCTTTACCAGCACCATCTCATCTCAAACCCTAGTTCATCTCTTGTATCCAATCTTTGTCCCAAAGCCTCAGATTGGTACATGTGGGTTGCTAGTAGTGTTGATTACTCCTTGTAGTTGATGCTAGTTGGTTTATTCGGTGGAAGATCATATGTTCAGATCCTTTATGCATATTAATACCCCTTTGATTATGAACATGAATGTGATTTGTGAGTAGTTACGTTTGTTCCTGAAGACATGGGAGAAGTCTTGCTATAAGTAGTCATGTGAATTTGGTATTCGTTCGATATTTTGATGAGATGTATGTTGTCTCTCCTCTAGTGGTGTCATGTGAACGTCGACTACATGACACATCACCATTGTTTGGGCCTAGGGGAAGTCATTGGGAAGTAATAAGTAGATGATGGGTTGCTAGAGTGACAGAAGCTTAAACCCTAGTTTATGAGTTGCTTTGTAAGGGGCTGATTTGGATGCATATGTTTCATGCTATGGTTAGGTTTATCTTAATACTTCTTTTGTAGTTGCGGATGCTTGCAAGAGTGGTTAATCATAAGTAGGATGCTTGTCCAAGGAAGGGCAGTACCCAAGCACTGGTCCACCCACATATCAAATTATCAAAGTACCGAACGTGAATCATATGAACGTGATGAAAACTAGCTTGACGATAATTCACATGTGTCCTCGGGAGCGCTTTCCTTTATATAAGAGTTTGTCCAGGCTTGTCCTTTGCTACAAAAAGGATTGGGCCATCTTGCTGCACCTTATTTACTTTTATTACTTGTTACCCGTTACAAATTACCTTACCACAAAACTATCTGTTACCGATAATTTTAGTGCTTGCAGAGAATACCTTACTGAAAACTGCTTATCATTTCCTTCTGCTCCTCGTTGGGTTCGACACTCTTACTTATCGAAAGGACTACGATAGATCCCCTATACTTATGGGTCATCAATGGACGCGTTTTATTTTGAAAAGTCGTTTCGACATGGATAGCTATGTATTTACAACATTCATAGTATTGCTCTATTTATTCCTCTGTTTGAATGTGTGTACTCTGTTTTCCATTCTTATATGTTCTGTTTCAATGTGTGTATATACGCTTTCCATTCTGTATATGTGGATGATAACAACTAGATTCAAATTAGTATACAAAAACAGATAGAAAATGGAATTCATAATATATATATATATATATATTAAATGTTCATTAGTTCATCATAGAATATATATATATATATATATATATATATATATATATATATATATATATAATATCATCACATATACGTGGTGATACTTAACTACTAGATACAATGCATAAAATTGAAAACGAACAATACTAAAACTAATAATCCCTCCTAGGGCCAGTATTCTGGTAGCCACTCACCAGTAGCTCTCTGGTGCGCTGCGTCTTCCTAGTGCGGAGGCAGTACTCCACCTCCTCCACCTGGCAGCGCTTGACGTATCGATCTGCCTCTTGCTGGCGGACGCGGGCTGCCGATCTTGCCATTTAGTTGGGTGCCCACCAGAGCTCCTCGTCGGTGGCACGCTGGAGCTTATCAGCCCAACCCCACACAGCAACCAGGCGCCCAACGCCTATGACCTTCCTCGCGATGTACCCGTCTTCGTACACCTCCTTGGCACGACGACGCGCCCGCCCCCAAAGCTCCGCCGCCTCCTTTGTCCAGGCGGCATCACGGGCTTCACATACCGCCTGGTACCTGGCTTTCTCCTCTGCCATCTCCTTCTTGAACGCCACTTGCCTGGCTTTCTCAGCCGGCGGCAGCGACTTCCACAGACAAAGATTGTACTGGCCCCAAAACCAATCCAAAGTTGGGGGGTCCGATGCAACCTTGTCAGGCGACGCGTAGGGGTTCTCATCGCTGCTAATCGAGTGAGCGTCCTCGGGGGGCGACTCCTCATCGGCGTATGGGCAGACGGCGCCATGGCAGAGATTTGAGAGAGATAGAGAGAGAGAGAGGGCGAGTGAGGGGAGGATGTAGATGAGAATGCAGGCGAGATGACGTGAGCAAGGTAGTATTTATTCGCGGCTGGAATCTAGATCGACGGGGACAGTACACATGCCGGTCGCCAGAATTTACGAGTACTGTAGTTTGAATTACACACGATTCCTGCAGCAAAATCCGTGTGTGAACATAATAGCCAAAATCCGTGTGTGAACATAATAGCTGATGGTTTCCAATGTAGAACCGTGTCTGATTAATGATCCCCGCCACTCACCTACTGAGGGAGTCCTGGATTAGGGGGTCACCGGACGGCTGGACTATATCCTTTGGCCGGACTGTTGGACTATGAAGATACAAGATTGAAGACTTCGTCCTATGTCCAGATGGGACTCTACTTGGCGTGGAAGGCAAGCTAGGCAATACGGATATGTATATCTCCTCCCTTGTAACCGACCTTGTGTAACCCTAGCCCCCTTCGGTGTCTATATAAATCGGAGGGGTTAGTCCGTAGGACAACATACAATCATACCATAGGCTAGCTTCTAGGGTTTAGCCTCTATGATCTCGTGGTAGATGAACTCTTGTAATACTCATATCATCAAGAACAATCAAGCAGGACGTAGGGTATTACCTCCATCAAGAGGGCCCGAACCAGGGTAAAACATCGTGTCCCCTGCTTCCTGTTACCATCCGCTGTAGACGCACAGTTCGGGACCCCCTACCCGAGATCCGCCGGTTTTGACACCGACATTGGTGCTTTCATTGAGAGTTCCACTGTGTCATTATCATAAGCGGGGATGGCTCATCTTGTTGTCAAGGACAACATCACTTCTGGGGGAGCCCTGGCCATAGGCCAAACTCTCCGACTAGGCGGCTTCGTCATGACCGCCCGCTCGGCCGTTGTGCGGACGATGACTTCTCGGGTCATCGAAAATAGCCTCCACATCGGCTCAAAATTCGCCGAGCAGATGGATCCAATGGAGCTCTCCTCTTTGAATGAGCTCTTGGATCGCATCGCCGCTCTGGAGTCGCTACCGACTACGATACGATCGGGCTTAAACCCGACCAAAGGGAGATTAACTCTCTGCCGGTCACCCATTAAATATCAGTGGTGGAGGAGCAACGCGGCGGTTCTCCCTCTATCCTTCTATCCTAAGGACGAACTATGTACGGATTCCCAAGCTCTCCGAGCCGGATACCCGCTCACAGGAGGACATCGCCCTAACCCTGAACCTAGAATCAGGTCGCATACCGAACTCGCGGAGCAACATCCCGGAGCCCGAACTTCCAAGATTGGAAACTCCCCTTGCCCGGGATCTCAGATTGGGTCAAGGTCCGGACTTAAATCCACCCACCCACCCAGATAAAAACGATCTTTCCCACATTAGGCAAGCGCCCCAAGAGACAGTACATCACTATTGGGCCAGATTCCTCCTTGTAATGAACAAGGTCAAGGACTGTCGCGAGGAAGACGCAATTTAGTTCTTTTGCAACAATTACACGGACAAGGGCATCCTCAATGCCATAAGTCGCCGTGACATAGCACACTTCGCTGACTTGGCGGCCATAGTACGGAAGTACTGTGCGATGGAAAGCGCCTGGAAAACCCAAACACAACTTTGGGATAATCCGGCTCTGACAAAACCCCTAGTCCGAACTAAAAGGGTGCACTCTCATAAGTCGCCCGACTCAATTACAAAGAAGCAAAAACCCACTACAGGGCATGGAACCGTATTGGAGGGATGGCTTAACGGGCCCTGCAAAATTCATAGTACAGCGGATACCATATCAACACATAGCCTTAGAGCATGTTGGGTACTCCGGCATGTGGCCAAGAGCGGTGAGGATCTCCTCATCCAAAACACCCCAGAAAACCCTCCCGAGGATAACAATACAGTATTAACAGTCTTTGAGACCTTCGCCTCAAATAACAGGCGTAAATGAGCACTCTGCAGCCTTGCCGAAGTCTGCCACATTGCAGCAATAAACCCATGGAGCGACACGGCCATTACTTTCAATGCCAGTGATGAACCTACATTCCGAACAGCCCGAGCACCAGCTGCTTTGGTCCTCAGTCCAATCGTGGACGGCTTTCAGCTCACTAAAGTGCTCATGGACGGCGGCATCGGATTAAACCTCATTTATGAGGAGACGCTTCAAAAAATGGAAATAGACAGCAACCGTATTGAGCAAAGCACCACGACCTTCCGAGGAATCATCCCCAGTTGGGAGGCACGTTGCGCTGGGAAAATCACACTAGATATGGTATTCGGCACTCAGGAGAATTACAGGCCCGAAGAAATCGCATTCCAAGTGGTCCCGTTTAGTAGCGGAAACCACGCCCTTCTAGGGCGGGAGGCATTCACGATTTTTCAAGACATACCCCATTACGGGTACATGAAGCTCAAAATGCCTGGACCCAATGGAATCATCACTCTAGCTAGTGATCTGGACATAGCACTCCGCGCCGAGAACAAAACAGCCGCACTAGCCCTCGAGGCATTATCTGAAGCCCTTGTGGTGGAGGAATTAACCGCGTTGCGCTCCACGGTGGACAGGGACGACATGATACTAGAAAAAAGATCGAAGTCCACCTCCTTTAAACCAGCGGATGAAATAGTCAAGTTCCAAGTCCATCCAACAGACCCCACAAAAACAGCATCCATTGGGGCACAGCTAAACCCCGCCGTAGACGCCGCACTATGGGAGTTCCTGCGCGTGAATTGGGACATATTCGCGTGGCATCCTTCAGACATGCCAGGAATCCCACGCAGGCTGGCCGAGCATAGCCTTAACATTCTAAAAGGATTCAGGTCGGTCAAGCAGATTCTTCGGCGTTTCTCTGAACCTAAGCGACAAGCCATGGAAGAGGAGCTAGCCAAATTACTGGAGGCCGGATTCATTAGAGAAATAAAGCATCCGGATTGGCTAGCAAACCTGGTGATGGTGCCAAAGAAGGACAAATCCTGGCACCTATGCATCGACTTCAAGGACCTTAATAAGTCTTGCCCAAAGGATCCCTTCCCCCTCCCTCGCATCGATCAAATTATCGACGCTAACACAGGACACGACTCATTGTGCTTCCTCAACGCATACTCCGGTTACCACCAAATTAAGATGGCGGAGTCCGACCAAGCCGCAACGGCATTCATCACTCCATACGGCCCCTTCTATTTTAACACAATGCCCTTCGGGCTCAAAAATGCCGGCGCAACGTATCAGCGCATGATCCAGACGTGTCTGGAAAAACAGATCGGCAAAACAGTGGAGGCATACGTCAACGACGTGGTCATTAAAACCAAACACGTCAACTCCTTAATAGACGACTTGAGGCTCATGTTCGACAATCTCTGAACATACGACATTAAGCTCAATCCGGAAAAATGCGTTTTCGGCGTACCTGTCGAAAAGCTCCTGAGCTTTATAGTCTCCAGCAGAGGAATTGAAGCAAATCCGGCCAAAATCCGGGCCCTGTCGCAGTTGGCTATCCCAACTGACCTCAAGCAAATCTAGAAGTTAACTGGATGTGTGGCGGCTTTAAGCCACTTTATCTCCCGACAAGGAGAAAAGGCACTCCCCCTTTATCGCCTTCTTCGGCGCACCGAACACTTCGTGTGGACGGACGCAGCCACGGCCGGACTAGAGGAAATAAAAGCCATCCTGGCCACCAACCCAATCTTGGCCGCGCCAGATGTTGGCGAACCAATGCTATTATATATAGCGGCAACTCACCAAGTTGTAAGCGCAGTGCTCATCGTCGAACGAGAGATGGACGGACATAAATTACCCCTTCAAAAGCCGGTATACTATGTATCCACCGTCCTCACTCCATGCAAATCATGGTACCCACATTATCAAAAGATAGCATACGCGGTATTCGTGGCATCCCGGAAATTATGACACTACTTTCAAGAGTGTTCAATTACGGTGGCCTCCGAAGTACCACTCAACGACATAATAAACAACCGCGATGCCATGGACCGGATCACCAAATGGGCTATCGAGCTCCTCCCGTTCGACATAACATATAAACCACGACGAGCCATTAAGTCACAAGTACTGGCCAATTTCATAGCCGAATGGACAGAAGCCGAACTCCCTAAAGAGTACGGCGCATACTCCAATTGGATCATGCACTTCGACGACTCTAAGATGCTGGCTGGTCTGGGGGCTGGCGTCGTCCTGACGTCCCCCACCGGAGATACAGTGCAATACGTACTCCAAATACTATATACAGACTCCAATAACGCAGCCGAATATGAGGCCCTATTACACGGTCTCCGGATGGCAGTCTCCATGGGTATTCAATGCCTGGAGGTGCGTGGTGACTCGAACCTCGCAATATCCCAAATAAATGGAGACTTCGATGCCAAGGATCCAAAAATGGTGGCATATCGCAACGCCGTGCTCAAAATGTCAGCTCGGTTCGAGGGGCTTGAATTCCACCACGTGGCTCGGGAAAACAACCAGGCGGCGGACATCCTCGCCCGTATCGGCGCTAAACATGACCCTGTCCCACCGAACATCTTCCTGGAAAAACTGTTCAAACCATCTGTGGTATGGGAAGGGGACACCGGCAACAATAGTCCGGACCAGGCCACAACCCTAGATACCGAACATTCTGACACAATAGGAGGCTCTACCATCGAAATAACACCTTCAGCCCACATAATAATGGCCGTCATCGCCCCGTGGACAGAACCTTTCTTGGCCTACCTAACCAGGCGGGAACTACCCGAGGACCAAAATGAGGCACGCTGCATAGTGCGGCGATCTAAAGCCTACAAGGTCCACGAGGGAGAGCTTTATAAGAAAAGCACTACCGGAGTCCTTCAAAGGTGCATCTCCGAAGAGGAAGGGCGGAAGCTTTTGGCAGAAATCCATGCCGGACTCGGCGGCCATCACGCCGCAGCCCGGGCCCTTGTAAGCAAGGCCTTCCGTACAGGTTTCTATTGGCCGATGGCCCGGGCAGACACGCAGCATCTGGTCCAGCACTGCATCGGTTGTGAGCTATTTGCAAACCAAAGCCATATGTTGCCTATCGCTCTCCAAACAATCCCCATTACTTGGCCCTTTGTGGTCTGGGGGCTTGATATGGTCGGACCCCTTAAAGGGGGAACCCATAAGAAAAAAATACTTACTGGTCATGGTGGATAAATTCACCAAATGGATAGAAGCCAAACCTTTCAAAACGGCTGAATCCAGACCGGTGATAGACTTCATATCTGGGTCGTACACCGTTATGCCGTCCCCCACAGCATCATCACTGACAACGGCATGAACTTTACAGCCGACGAGGTCAAACTTTGGTGCAGCAACATGGGCATCAAGCTCGATTATGCTTATGTCTATCACCCACAAACTAACGGTCAAGTCTAGCGAGCGAATGGTCTTATCATGAGCGGCCTTAAACCCAGATTAGTGCGGTCCTTAAAGGAGTCAAACATGCACTGGGTAGAGGAGCTCGACTCCGTACTATGGGGGATGCAGACCACGTCGAATCGCACTACCGGATACACACCGTTCTTTACGGTGTATGGCGCAGAGGCGGTTCTGCCTTGCGACATAATTCACGACTCACCTCGAGTGCGCATGTACGAAGAAAAAGAGGCCAAGCTCGCTCGGCAGGACAGTTTGGATGCCCTGGAGGAGGAGCACGACGTGTCAAAGGCCCGTTCTGCATTCTATCAGCAACAGGCTCGAAGGTATCAAAGCAGAGAAGTACGGGCCAAAACCTATAACGTTGGCGAACTAGTTCTACACCTGCCGGAGAAGAAAAAGAACAAGCTCAAGCCCAAATGGGAGGGTCCCTTCATTATGGACCAGGTTCTGACCGGTGGAGCATACCCTCTGCGGGATGCATCGGATAATCGACTCGAGCCAAACCCATGGAATGCAGCCAGACTCCGAAGATTCTATGCCTAGCGCCGGACTCTATGTTAGTCTCCTCACATCCATCACTTTTTTTCATATCTGTCTTTTCTCTCTTTCTCCCTTTTTACTCTCTTCAAGGCCCTTAAAGGCTATACTTGTGTCCTGGTTACACAATCTTGATGCGCTAACCGTGCTCATTATAACTGGGGCTTCTTATAGAGAAGCTTAATCTAACTATTTTCCTGGGCTTTACATCCCATACATGTGTTATTCTTCTGCATGTACCTTATATGCATCGATATGACTTAAGTTTTGGCCAAGCTGGGTTGCTTGGCTCTTGTATTTATGCCCTACGTTCCCGTTAATTCGGCTAGGGCATAAGGGGAGCACCTCTGCGATTGTTACTGCCGGATCAGCCGGATGTGTACCTCAGACTGGGTGAAGCCAAAAGCTAGCGTTCTTAAGGGAATATTCGGTCGGTGAATAAAAGATGACTTTTATCTAATTTTAAACATGCCCCCAGATGGTTATATCCTGCATCTCTTTTCGCAGTTCGGACATGCACATTAGGGCATGCGTACCCAGGCAAAGGAACCCTTAACAAAACTATTCTCCCTGGAAGATGTTTCTTACTACCCATGTAATATAACATAACTAGTTGGGTACTTGTCTGTTCAAGCACTTACGACCCCTACGCCTGGTCTCCATGCATACCCCGGTTTTTACCGAGCGGGTATTCGGATACACTCCGGACTATCGGGTCCAGAGGTCGAAGCGAAAAGGTCCGCCATGACAAATGATTTACAATCCGGCTAGGGACATTACATATGTCACTTGAATTACACAATCGCTAAGACTGATTGAACTCTTCTTCTATACCATCCAACAGGCTGTCTAGCCTACAATCCTGTTGTGAATACCTTGCGGCTAATTCTACTTGATCATACACTAAACTGACGGGAATCTCTTTCCCATCAGGCCCCACAGGTCTGACCTCGGCCATGTGGTTCGGGTCCGCTTTGGTATAGCACGTCTTCACCATAGCGCAGGCTTCCCTTGCACCTTGTCGGCAGGCGGATATCTTCCATAATCAGAAGCGCCGCCGCGCTCCCTTGAGCTTCTCTATAAGCTCCCCTATGCCTCCGGGCGGGACACGGATGGCCACAAGGCTTGGGCAATACCTCGCATCACCTGCCGAACTTGTTCGTGCAGTTGTGAGAGCTCGGGTAGAAGATCACTCGAAGACCCGGGCATCTCCTCCGCAGGACGACGCGTTAGCATACCTGCAGACACAACTCTGTTAGCTGGCTTCTTCGCCGAACTCCTTTAAAAGTTCGTTCAAGCACCTACTAAAAATGTCGCGCCGAAGCCGTTTATTCTCCTTCACTGAGTCTGCAAGCTGGGCTCGGACATCTTTCAGTTCCACGCCCAGCCGGATATTGGCATCTTGGAGATCATTTTTCTCCTGCCTGACTCGCGTAAGCACGCGCTCGCCAGCATTTCACTGTCGACCATCACATGCTGCATCCACCGCCACGGCCTCTGGATTCACTCCGGGGCCACCTGCAACATCTATTGTTAGATTTGCATACATGCCGCATACTACCTGGTACTCGTATTCTTTGCAATGGAAACAAGTGTTACCAGAGGGACCCTTCTCGGACTCCTTTAACACGGCAACAGTGGCCCCTAGCTGGGCCTTGCACTCTTCCAGCTCTTGAGACAATTGGGAATTCTTCTCCGTAAGAACCTACTCAAATAAATGATCCTTAAATCAGTCGTGTCAACTGTTTCAAGTCTCAGGGGATACTAATACATATAATCGTCAGATTTACTTACCCGTATATCCCTTACATACTGATCCGTGGCTCTGGCTAGGCCATTTTGAGCAGCACGGATGTACGCGCTCCGGAATTGAAGGCATCAAATGCCTCTGGTGAGAAATAAGCGTCACGGAGTACGGCCCGACGACGCCTGTGATTCATGGCGCTCTCCACTTAGGAATTTGTACCGGATAGTCTGCCCCCATCCTCTGTAGGAGGAACATCCGGCGTCTGCCTCGCGTTAGCTTCTGCCTCTGTGTCCGGCCCTGGAGCCCGACTGGTCGAGGCGTGATCTGCAGCCTCTCCGGATATAGTCCGGTAGGCGTTTTTTCTAGGAAACATGGATGTCTTTATATTTTAAGCAAGATGACAACCACGGAATGAGGTTTTGTGTTATACCTAAGTGCTGGCGTCTCCGTCCTGACCGCCTTCCTTTTTTGCCTACCCGGCTTCGGCGCCTCTTGTTGGCGAGTTGCTCCAGGTTCGGCACGGCGTCCCGAAGGCCTTCCCTGTAAGACACCATATGTGTACGATAGGTGAAGTGCATAAAAGGGAATCCTTTTTTGGGAGTTGGGACTTTGGTTTTTCTTACGTGCGACGTAGGAAGTAATCCCGGATAGTCGGCCGTTATGGCCACCATGGCGTCCTCGCAAGCCAATTGATAGAACTGTCTGTCTATCAGCTCCACGAATATGTCCGGATCCTCTTCAAGTCCGGGATCGAGGGCCCGGCTAGGGTCCTCTGGTTGTGGAGCTGGGCTGTTGACCTCCCTTATTGCTTTTCGCAGTTCCTGCCGTGAAATGGCAAGGTGAGCACCTACGACGAAGAATGCGGGAAGGTTGAGAGTAAAAAGGGGTACAACTCACCCAACTTGGAGGGTTGTACATGGAGAATCCTTCCCGTGGTTTAATGTGGATGAACTCCTCTTCCTCTCCCTTGAATAACTCAGGCAGAACTTTTGCTAAAGCAGCAGGTGAGTTCGGTCACTTGCGCCCGCAACGGGTGGCATCATCTTCCCCGTTAAAACACCACAGGGGGTGCCCTCGATATTGAAGTGGTTGCACCCCCCGCATTATGCATATTGACATAACCTCGATTATTGTCAACCCTGATTGAGCCAGCGCTTTTTTCTGGTTCATCAGATAATTCACTAAAAGAAATATGTCAACTTGTGACCAGCACTATTGGTCATTGAATGGTCACTGTTTTCAATTTGTGACCTTTTTGTGACCAAAAACATAAGGTCAAAAGCTGGTGGTCGTAAACTGACTATAGCGACCTTTCTTATGGAATGGTCATAGACGTTTATGACCAAAATACGTCTACTGTGGCGTTTTGGTCACTAGAAACCTCCCCAAGCCACGTAGGCATCCAGCGTGGCAATCTGATGTGGCACAAGATTCAGCCCAGTCCAATTCGATTTTCTACATGGGCCTAGCCCAACAATTCGGCCTTTTTACATATTTTTTCTTGATTAATTTTGGTCAACTACATGGGCCAGGCCCAACATTTAAGCCATTTTATTTTTGGGCCGTAGCCTTTTTAGTCCATTGATTTTTCTAGTTTCAGCCATTATACATTGGGGTACCACTAGTAAGCCAGCCCCACATGTCATGCTTATCTCAAAATATGTCCCACATGTCAGAAATTTTGAAATTTTTCAAACAACCATTATAACTTGGACCCTCTTGTCAGGTTTCCATTTCACGGGTATTCAAATCACATACACAATCATTGTTTTGAACAAACTAGAGAGCAAATGAAATTCATCCAAAACAAGACTACATTAGTCTATTAAAATTCAGTATACTACAACCCAGATATGTGTACAATTACAACACATAATATGCTCCTCTTTGTTGATATGATTCACAGCTTCGGCCTTGGATTCACACTTCACCTGTGCAAAGAATAAGAATGAAAATATAAGAATAAGAATGTGTTCATGGAGTGATCCAATAACTTATAAGCAAGAATTGGCATCAAATGCCATGTAGATAAATAGTATGACTAACACTAACCAGTATGTGTTCATGCAGTGACAAATGTTCTCACTAGCTAGGATTTTTTTGGTATATAGTATACTGACATGTGCAACTCTAACTAAATTGATCATAGAAATGAAAAGAACTGTAAGCATGTTTTTTTGGGTATATAGTATACTGACATGTTCATTCAGAATCCAGGCAACAACAGATACACACCAGCAGATACACAGTAGATACACATTCAGAATCCAGTCAAATTTTAAGCAACAGCAGAACAAATCTAACAAACCAGACCATAATCAGCATGCATCCGGATTTATGGTTCTAGCAAAAAAGTGGCTGACTAACAAACTAGATATGCTTCTGCAGACTAACAAAATGGCAGCAAACATACTAATCAGATTGATTCGTTCAATTAGGCAGGCAGGCAGTTAGTCAATGTGGCTAATTTATACTAGTACTACCTAGTGCATTCCTTGCTGCAAACTAGGTAATCATCACCAAACTAAACTGTTGAATGATGTCGTCCACCAATGATAGATACATAGCGTGTACTGCAGTGGTGTAATAAGGCATGATTTTGTTGAATCCTACACGTACGTACGTACTGACGGATGGCATGGTTTGAATCCATCAATCAAAGAGACAGACGGACTGGATTGGATCTGCTCACCTATAGTGTACTGTACGATAGGGGCAGCAATCCAGCCAGCATCTGCGCGAGCGTGGAGCACAGCCGCCGTCATCTGCACGAGCTTGCTCCTTCCTTGGTAGAGGGCAGCAAGGTCCAAGCCATGGCCTTGATGTCCACCGGCGGATCTGGTGGATGCGCCCCCTGCCGCACCAAGATCGAGGGGACAAGGTTCTCAAAGGAAGCAACCAAGCCGCGTCCGCCATGCACAGGGCCATGCCCAGGCGTCGGGGAGGACGGGGCCGGAGTCGGGCATTTCGGGAACTCCTATAAATGAGATGGAAAATAGATTAGTCACAAGTAAACAATCACTGTTTGCATCAGTACATTGACACTTGTAAGTAATACATCATTCACTTAAAACAAGTAAGGTCAAATAGATACATGACATGACACAGGAGGCAGATGTTGCCAGTCAAAGATGGCACTTCTATAGGCCTTAAAAAAATCATACAAGTCAGTGATGCTCCAACACAACACTCATGGACTAAAATAACAAGATAAAAAGATGTTGCCAGACAAAGATGGCACTTAATATGCCATGTTAGTACTGAACCTACAACATTCTAATTACCTGCAACAAATCAGTAGCATACATGACATCAAAGGGATGCAAACTAGATAATTTAGTAGTCTTCTACAGCACAGAACAGTAGGCATTCTAACTTGCAGCAGAAAATCAGTAGCTAGATGACCACCAACAACACAAATCAACTCAAACACTCGGTCCTCGACGTGGCGTACAGCAAGTAATCAGCCATGGAACCGAGGCCAAACTCTAGCATCACAGAAAGCAGAGGGGAATAAAGGGGTGGAGGGGCTCACCATGGGGGTGCTGCTGCTGCTCATCCATGGTCGGTCGTCCTACATCCATCCGGCGACAACTGCTCATTCATGGCAGGAAACCACATCACATCTCAGTCAAAGGAATGGAGGGTAAGGGAAGAAGAAGAAACTGAAGGTAAGAAGACCTGGATGGCGTTGGAGCAGTGGTGGAGGGGCGTCCTCCATGGGCGCCGCCTCTGCGTCCACCACCGGGAACATCTCGTTCAGGTCCTTGGCCCGCAGCGCCTGCATGCACCAGATTAGATCACAACGCGGCGTCAAAGCTAGAGATTGATGCAACTTCAATTCAAAACTGGATATCAAAGAACAATGTACAGAAGAACTTGCCATTTAGTTCTGCATGATCATCACGGTCTACAATAACAATACAGCATGGCCTTCTGGTTCTGTAGCTAATCAGCGCCAAGAGTAGATCTCCGAGGTAATTGCAGTGCCTTGCAATGCCCCTAAATGCAACAAAGAAGGGATTGTTATAGTATTTTTACATTCATTCAGGACAGCAGCTTTTCTTTTTCTTGCAAAAGGACATCAGTTAACAAGTATAATTACTCCCAAGAGAAGGTTTGAAAAACCCAACATGTCTAGGAAACAACTGTTCAGTAAAGTGCAGTGGCTGGATAAATCTGTCATGCACATCATTTAAGCGAAAAGTGTTCCAACTAGTATGGAACCACATATTTGTTATCTGTGTATCTACACACCTTTTGGTGTCCTTGCATTTTTTCTTCGTTCGACTAAACAGGACGGGCTGAATGTTCAGAAAAGATGCAAGTGTATGTGGGCTCTTATTTTGTTTACACTCCATAAACAGAAAGAGGTTACTTGCAGTATGTGATGCTGCTGAAATAGTTGACACTCCACACTTCAGAACAAGGCATGCGCAGATTAACCAACTAGCTTTGCTAGATCACTCGAAAGGAAAGATAGAAACGATTGCACACTTTACATCCACCAAAACCAGCAGCAAGCCATGATCTACGGAAGACTCGCCGTTGGTCCATATCGAAGCAAGGAAGCTACCACGCCACACAATCTACCAACAAGAAATCGAGCCTAATGCTTGAAACCCGCACAGATCAACAGAACAACACATGCACAAGCACAACAGCACAAGCGTCATCTGTATGCAAGATGCGTCTCGGATATCAGCACAGGCACAAGCACAACAACACCAGCGTCATCTGTATCAACCTTGCGGTAACAGCACAGGCACAAGCACAACAAGGGTGGAAGAAGCTTACCCCCTTGCGCTTGGACGGGCGCGGCGGTAGCTTGCGCTTGGTGACGACGTGGCCCTTGTTGATGCCGACGAAGAGGCCCAACTTGGGCTGCGACGGAGCCATGGGCGAACCTTTCCCCTGCACAACCAGTAGAAGACACAACCCATGTTAGCGACGGGGAGAAGCGAGGCGGGGAACGGAGGAGGAGATGGTTTGGATCCGCGGCGGCCGTGGGCGAGCTTACCTTTACCTGGGAGAAGTGAGCCGACGCCGACAGCGAGGACGACGAGGAGGCCGACGCGTCCCCCTCGGGGGCCGTCTCTGGCTGCATCCGCTCATACCGGTGCCCATGGCGCTCCGTTGGCAGGCGCTCCACGTTCATGGAAGCTTCGCCAAGGTAGGGTTTGGGGAAAGGGCAACGAGGATTGGTGCGGGGAGGGGAGGAGTCGAGCGAGCGAGAGCCGCGGGGTTGAGTGAGGCGAGGTGGGAAGGCGGAGGAGCATCGGGATTCAGCCGCCGTTGAGTGAGGCGGGGGACTGGAGAGGAATCAGGGGAGGAAGAGGAATTGAGTGGATCTTCGGCCAGTGAGGGGAGGGGAGGGAGGTGGAGGCCATAGTTGTGGTCACCGGTGGTGTGTAAGGGAGGATGGCCGGCGCTGGGGGCAATGAGGAGGTCGTCGGTAGTGGGGATGGGGAGAGAGGGAGGTCGGGCCGAGGGGAGAGGGGGATCTGGGAGGAGGTGGCGGCGGCGAGGAGCTGAGGGAGGAGAGGTGGACGGGTGCGGGTTAGGGTTTGGGTTGCGGATGGATGGCTAGGTGGAGAGGTGGAGAGTTGGACGGATGGATGGGCGGCCATGTCATCGATCCGTGTGAAAACTAACCAACCAATAAGAATAGATCACATATAATTGTGTTTTTTCTTTTGTTTTTCTTCTACTTTTACATATGAAAAAAAAATCAAAAAAACAGTCTCACATTGTGCACAAGTTTGTATCTTGAATGACAAACAATGTTGACTAAGAAATTTTTCATTTTCTTTGCACGAATAATTCATTTTCCATTTTTCGAGCGCCCAAAATGAGCTTTTTTGTGAAGGACCTACCAAATAATTGTTGCAAAATTGTACCAAACCAATTTTCTAAAATACTAGGCCATATTTAATGCACAATTGACCAAATGGTTGGGTGTAAAAAGTTTTGAACTGCAGCTGCCTCATAGTTAGCTTTTTATTTTTTTCCAAAAATCATTTGTAGGTACAAAAGTATCTATTTAATCAGAGAAACACCAAAAGTTTTCCAATATTCAACCTCTCGTTTTGACCGCATTTTGAAAGGGGCATAAAAATTCAAAAAAATCAAAAAATTGGAAAACCTTCGCATTGTGTCAATATATGTGACCAAGTTTTCAGGAAAAATAATAAACTTGTAATACGGCAATTATTTTAAAAAAGTATTCACAGAAATGACCTATCATGCATGAAGATTCATGGCTTTGAAGCCAAATGATCAATCTTATGGTCACACTCATGGCATAGTTTGTTCAAATGATCTCATATTGTGCACAAGGGTGCATCTTGGAATTCCAAACAATGTTGCCTAAGGGAGTTTTCATTTTCTTTGCACGGAAAATTCATTTTCCATTTTTCGAGTGCCCGAAATGAGGTTTTTTTGTGAAGGAACTACCATATATTTGTTGAAAAATTGTACCAAATCATTTTTCTAAAATAGTAGGACATGTTTAATGCACAATTGACCAAATGGTTGGGTATCAAAAGTTTTGATCTACCTCTCGTGAAAAAGACAAATTTCCACTGATTTAGCAGGAAGCGGGTCAAATTTGAACTGCAGCTGCCTCATAGTTTGTTCTTTATTTTTTCCAAAAATTATTTTTAGGTACACAAGTATCTATTTAATAAGAGAAACATCAAAAAATTTCAAGATTCAACCACTAGCTAGGAACGGTCATGCTTGTCGTTTTGACCGCATTTTGAAACGGGCATGAAAAATTCAAAAAAAAATGGAAAACCTTCGCATTGTGTCATTATATGTGACCAAGTTTCTAGGAAAAATAATAAACTTATAATACGGAAACTATTTTTAAAAAGTGTTCTCAGAAATGAGGTGTCATGCGTGAAGATTCATGGCTTTCAAGCCAAATGATCAATCTTATGGCCACATTCATGACATAGTTTGTTCAAATGATCTCATATTGTGAAAAAGGGTGCATCTTGGAATGACAAACAATGTTGCCTAAGGAAGTTTTCATTTTCTATGCACGGAAAATTCATTTTCTATTTTCCGAGTGCCCCAAGTGAGGTTTTTTGTGAAGGACCTACCAAATAATTCTTGCAAAATTGGACCAAATCATTTTTCTATAATACTAGGCCATATTTAATGCACAATTGACCAAATGGTTGGGTGTAAAAAGTTTTGATCCACCTCTGGTGAAAAAGACAAATTTCTGCCGATTCAGCTAGAAGCGGGTCAAATTTGAACTGCAGCTACCTCATAGTGTGCTCTTTATTTTTTCCAAGAATCATTTATAGGTACATAAGTATCTATTTAATTAGATAAACATCAAAAGTTTTCCAAGATTCAACCACAAACGGTCAAGCCTGCCCTTTTGACCGCATTTTGAAACGGGCATAAAAAAATCAAAAAAATCAAAAAATTGGGAAACCTTCGCATTGTGTCATCATATGTGGCCAAGTTCACAGGAAAAATAACAAACTTGTAATACGACAATTATTATAAAAAAGTGTTCTCAGAAACGAGCTATCACGTGTGGAGATCAATGGCTTTCAAGCCAAATGATCAATCTTATGGCCACATTCACGGCATAGTTTGTTCAAATGATATCATATTGTGCACAAGGGTGCATATTGGAATGGCAAACAATGTTGCCTAAGGAAGTTTTCATTTTCTTTGGACGAAAAAACCATTTTCCATTTTTTGAGTGCCCGAAAGGAGGTTTTTTTGTGAAGGACCTTCCAAATAATTGTTGCAAAATTGGACCAAATAATTTTTATAAAATACTAGGCCATATTTAATGCACAATTGACAAAATGGTTGGGTGTAAATGTTTTTGATCCACCTCTCGTGAAAAAGACAAATTTCCGCCCATTCAGTTGGAAGCGGGTCAAATTTGAACTGCAGCTGCCTCATAGTTTGCTATTTATTTTTTTCCAAAAATCATTTCTAGTTACATAAGGACATATTTAATTGTAAATACATGGTTTGGTGGCGATACGTCGAGGTTTGGGCGGTGGCCGAGGGCCCCAACTCTAGAGCGCGTAAACTCACATGCCCGCCGCGTGGTCACCGCGTGACCGTGGCGTTGCCATGTGTTCTGGGCGGCCTAGGCATGTCTAGTGGGTTGGGCACTCCCCAGGTTGGTGCTAGGAATAAAATTACAACATAAGATTCTCACGAGGAGACCGATCGATGCTCAAACATGAATTAACAGCCAAGTGTTTGATTAGCGGTACGGGAAATGTACATGGCTAATGGGCGTGAGTTTTGGCTGAGGATGATCAGTTACTAAGAAGGCTGTCTTCACAAATTTTCAGCTCAAAAGGAGGAGCCTAGGTGGTACTTGCTTTGCAAACTACCACACTGGACATAACTACGAATGTTGAAGCTTGGCTCAAAATAATGAATGTATTGAGCTGGCATTAGGTGGAGGATGGTTATTTGGGCATAGGAAACCACTGTAGAAAATGGATACTATTTGTACATGCCAAAGTGGTACTTCCTTCACAATTCTCTTCTATGGACAGAAACTTGGGAAAACTAGTGAGAGAGAGATTGGATGAATGAAATGAGCTAAAAATTGGTGTAGATAAATTACATAGGTATGGTCATGCGCTGGTAAATTTTCAGATCATTTGGGTAAGCCTAGCTAGTACTTACTTCACAAAGCTTCTCTCGAGGTAGAAACTTTGAAAATTTCCTGAGAAAGATTTACTAGGAAAATTGAGCTGAATATTATCATGTGGCAATGATTTGGGTATGGAAGAGTTCCCGAAAAGTTTGAGGGTAATAGGAGGGGTCTATATAACACTTGCTTTGCAACGTGCCAATTTGGCCATAAAATATAAATTGAACCTGGGCTCACATAGATGATTTGACTGAGCTGCAATTTGGAGGAGGGTGATAATTTGGGCATATGAAGGAACTGTATAAATTTCATGTCATTTCGATATATAAAAAATGTACTTCCTTCACAATGCTTCTAGGTGGACAAAAACTTCGGAAATTTGCCGAGGAAGATTTGCTAGGCAAGTGGAGCTGAATTTTGTCATGCGGTAATGATTTGGATAGGAAAGAGTGCCCAAAAATTCCGAGGGAAATCAAGAATATATAAATAGCACTTCCTTCATAAAGTGCTGTTGTGAACAGAATAGGAAAATGAATATTGTTGAATTAGTTTTGAACTAGGCAAGGAAGGATTTTTATATATTTTATGAAGATATGACCCAAAGAATTTATGAGATTTTTTTGGGAATTTTGGGAATGACAGAAATATAGGTTGCTTCACAACCTAGGGCAAAAACTGCCACATGGACATGACACATAGGCAAAACTGATGAGGTGGCGCCTAGTCATAGCAACCCACCACAATTTACAAGGTTATGACCATCTATATTGGTCATGATCAGCTAGAAATAAGGTAGCAGACCAGTGCTATCTGCTTTATGACCATTTCATGTAAGGAAATTACGACCTTTCTGACCAAAATGGTCATTATAGTTTAGGTTTTGGAGCCCCCCGAACAGCTTTTGACCAATTGGTCTGAAATGGTCATAGATCTATGAGCAATTCTTCCAGGGTCACTAACAGAAGGTCACTAGTTGACATATTTCTTGTAGTAAAGGACTTCTCTGTTATCTTCCTCCTGTGGGCTCCGTGGGCACCAACTTTGACGTTTCTTCAGAGGAGCATTGTCGAACTCGGGAAGACCCCACCGAACTGGGTCTGGAAGAGGGACGTCCTCCATGTAAAACCACTCCAAAGGACAGTCTTCGGACGTCTTCTTTGGAGTACCGGACGGGTATCCGGTCTCAGCGATGCGCCATATTTCGGCTCTGCCCACTTGATAAAGTGACCCCTTCTGTGTGCGGGGCACAAGGAAGAATAGCCTTTTCCACAGCTCGAAATGAGCCTCGCAGCCCAAAAACAACTCGCAAATGGCAACATAGCCGGCGATGTGTAATATGGAAGCAGGGGTGAAATTATGCAACTGGAGGCCGTAAAACTCCAGGAGTCTACGGAGGAACGTATGAATTGGAAATTAGAGTCCCCTTAGTAAGTAAGGGACAAGGCATACCCGCTCCCCCTTGGAGGGATTGGGGAAGCTCTTTGCTTGCTCCCCGCCATTATAAGTGGCGAGCCCGGCTTAGACGGGGACCATATACGCCGGAGGGAGAAATTCCTGGGTCTGCAACTCTACTAATCGGCCGTGTGGAACGGAACACTTCTCCCAATCGCCGGGCTTCGGGCTACGGGAGAGAGAGGAGGAGCTACGGTGGCTGGCCATGATGGAATGGATTTTTCCGAGCGCGCTCCGATGGATTCTCGCTGTGGGAATATGGTGTGGATTGGATCTAAGAATCCCCATCCCTTTAATAGACGATTTATTTACTTGGCTAGGGGGGCGAATGTGAAAATGCCCTGGCTCCTCGCGTTCGCTCAACACATGGAAGATAGCCCTTATTGGGCGCAGAAGCCAAGAAGTGCAACATTTATGGGAGTTGGACGCTACTTAACTGATATTCAAGATTTGGAGAAGAACCCGCCTTGCAATGCCGAAGACAATACTGCGCACCGGACTCAACTTCATTGAACCCTGGTTCGGGGGCTACTGAGGGAGTCCTGGATTAGGGACTCTCCGGACAGCCGGACTGTTGGACTACGAAGATACAAGATTGAAGACTTCGTCCCGTGTCCGGATGAGACTCTACTTGGCGTGGAAGGCAAGCTAGGCAATACGGATATGTATATCTCCTCCCTTGTAACCGACCATGTGTAACCCTAGCCCCCTTCGATGTCTATATAAACCGGAGGGGTTAGTCCGTAGGACAACATACAGTCATACCATAGGCTAGCTTCTAGGGTTTAGCCTCTACGATCTCGTGGTAGATCAACTCTTGTAATACTCATATCATAAAGAACATTCAAGTAGGACATAGGGTATTACCTCCATCAAGAGGGCCCGAACCTGGGTAAAACATCGTGTCCCCTGCTTCCTGTTACCATCTGCCTTAGATGCACAGTTAGGGACCCCCTACCCGAGATCCGCCGGTTTTGACACCGACACCTACCAAACCTCGAACCGCGAGATAGAGTGCCAATCGTGTGGGGGCCGGTTATCTTGCTAGATCTTTACATTTTCTATTTTGCATACTAGATATATTACTTAAATGTCTTTAAAAGGCCAAATGACCCCTGAATTTTCCAAATTTTCACATGACAGTTGTATTAGTGCATGTTAAACGTAGAAAAAATGTGAAGGCCGTAAGAGGAAGCTATCTCCCGTTCGTCATCAAACATGCATTGTTCCCTCTCAGAACCACGAACCTTCTAGTGAGTTGCTCCGGTTTGTGAGGGGTGTGTGTCCAAACTTTTGTCAAACAGGCCAATTTTTTACCACATCATCTTGGTGGCATGACATTAAATCAAGCAAGGTTTCATGTTTTTCTGATCATTTTTAAATTTTTTGGAATTAAAATGCCATGGCACTCCATGCATGTGTGCCCATGCCTTGAGACCAATATGTTTGAAAATTCCTTCTAATTTACTGCACATGGAATTAACTCGCACACAAGTACACAAAAATATGATTTTTCAAACCGTTATGGTTAGGCGTTGCATGTAGATGTAGTTCAAATTTGAATTACGGTCATTAAATGGTTAGAAAATCACTTAAATGTCTTCAAAAGGTCAAATGACCCTTGAAATTTTCCAAATTTTCACAACACTGTTGTATTAGTGCACGTTAAACGTAGAAAAAAAACGAAGGCCGTAAGAGGAAGCTATCTCCCGCTCGTCATCAAACATGAGTTGTTCCCTCTCGGAACCACGAACCTTCTACTGAGTTGATCCGGTTTGTGAGGGGTGTGTGTCCAAACTTTCGTCAAACATGCCAATTTTTTACCACATCATCTTGGTGGCATAACATTAAATCAAACAAGGTTTCATGTTTTTCTGATCATTTTTTATTTTTCTGGAATTAAAATGCCATGGCACTCCATGCATGTGTGCCCATGCCTTGATACCAATATGTTTGAAAATTCCTTCTAATTTACTGCACATGGAATTGACTCGCACATAAGTACACAAAAATATGATTTTTCAAACCGTTATGGTTAGGCATTGCATGTAGATGTAGTTCAAATTTGAATTACGGTCATTAAATGGTTAGAAAATCACTTAAATGTCTTTAAAAGGTCAAATGACCCCTGAAATTTTCCAAATTTTCACAAGACAGTTGTATTAGTGCATGTTAAACGTAGAAAACATTTGAAGGCCGTAAGGGGAATCTCCCGTTCGTCATCAAACATGCATTGTTCCGTCTCGGAACCAGGAACCTTCAAGTGAGTTGCTCCGGTTTGTGAGGGGTCTGTGTCCAAACTTTCGTAAAACATGACAATTTTTACCACATCATCTTGGTGGCATGACATTAAATCAAGCAAGGTTTCATGTTTTTCCGATAATTTTTTAATTTTTTGGAACTAAAAGGCCATGGCACTCCATGCATGTGTGCCCATGCCTTGAGACCAATATGTTTGGAAATTCCTTCTAATTTACTGCACATGGAATTAACTCGCACACAAGTACACAAAAATATGATTTTTCAAACTGTTATAGTTAGGCGTTGCATGTAGATGTAGTTAAAATTTGAATTACGGTCATTAAATGGCTAGAAAATCACTTAAATGTCTTTAAAAGGTCAAATGACCCCTGAAATTTTCAAAAATTTCACATGACAGTTGTATTAGTGCACGTTAGACGTAGAAAAAAAATTGAAGGCCGTAAGAGGAAGTTATCTCCCGTTCGTCATCAAACATGCATTGTTCCCTCTCGGAACCACGAACGTTCTAGCGAGTTGCTTCGGTTTGTGAGGGGTGTGTGTCCAAACTGTTGTCAAACATGCCAATTTTTTTACCACATCATCTTGGTGGCATGACATTAAATCAACCAAGATTTCATGTTCTGATCATTTTTTAATGGTTTGGAATAAAAATGCCATGTCACTCCATGCATACGTATGCATGTGTCCATGTCGTGAGACCAATATGTTTGAAAATTCCTTCTAATTTACTGCACATGGAATTAACTTGCACATAAGTACACAGATATGATTTTTCAAACCGTTTTGGTTAGGTGTTGCATGTAGATGTAGTTCAAATTTGAATTACAGTCATTAAATGGATAGAAAATCACTTAAATTTCTTTAAAAGGTCAAATGACCCCTAGAATTTTCAAAAATTTCACATTACAGTTGTAGTAGGGAACGTTAGACGTAGAAAAAGATTTGAAGGCCGTAAGAGGAAGCTATCTCCCGTTCGTCATCAGACATGCATTGTTCCCTCTCGAAACCACGAGCCTTCTAGTGAGTTGCTCCGGTTCGTGAGGGGTGTGTGTCCAAACTTTCGTCAAGCATGACCATTTTTTTTACACATCATCTTGGTGGCATGACATTACATCAACCAAGATTTCATGTGTTTCTTATTTTTTTATTTTTTGGAATTAAAATGCCATGTCACTCCATGCTTAATTGTGGCATAGCCTTGAGACCAATATGTTTGCAAATTCCTTCCAATTTACTGCACATGGAATTAAATCGCACACAAGTACACAAAATATGAGTTTTCAAACAGTTATGGTTAGCTGTTGCATTTACATGTAGTTCAAATTTCAATTGCGGTCATTAAATGGCTAGAAAATCGCTTTTGTCTTCAAAATTCAAATGACCCCTGAAATTTTCCAAAATTTGACATGACAGTTGTATTAGTACTACAAAATTTCTCGTACATCTAAAACACCATCCGTTCCCACTGTACTCCAAATTCATCTTTCACAGCTAATAAAAAATATCTACAACATCACACAGAGTTGTTTTCTAGGAACCGTTTGCGATGAAAATATCTGGGTCTATTTAAGTGTGCCTCCTTAAGTTTCGCTGGCTCGTCTGCTCCAGTGCCGGCAACCCCCAATTCCACGAATCCCGACCCCCATTCCTGCACCCCCTTCTTGCAAAGACGACACCGTGGAAATGCTTGGTGACAGCCCGTACGATGGCCGCGTCCCCCCCCCCAAGCATCGCCGCCTGCGCCGAGAGCGCGGACTCCTACGCCGAGAGTGCCGCCGCATCTGCATGAGCGCGCTCGCTTCCTCCAAGAGGGTGTCTACGACAGCCGAGACGGCTGCAGCTGCTGCTGCGATGGCGGCTGCAAATGCCGAGAGTGCTCGAGCTGCCGTCCGTGCAGCTGATGTCGCCCTGGCCTAGGTCGAGGCCATCCATGCCAAGATCGAGGATGCACACCCCAAGATATTCCAGGCCACCTCAGACTCTAGCATGCAACCCACGTCTGAAAAGGCAGCGGTGGCCATGGAGCACTTGCTTCCTCATGAGGCCGCTGAGCAGGAGCTGGAGATGCAGGAGGCAGTGGAGATCGAGGAGCGCCGGGAGGAGGAGTTGCGCATGGCTAAGGTCGAGGTAGAGAAGAGTCTGTCCGTCGAGGAATCGGCGGTGGAGTACCAACACGAGCTCTGGTGCAGCCACTAGTACGAGTACTACAACCTTGAGGGTGGCGCCGAGGACGAGGACGAGGATGCGGTCGACTTTAGCAGGGGGGATACGGAGTCCACCAACGGTGGCATGTCGTCAGGACAAGTCATCGACGTCTCATCTCACACCGGCGATGCATAGGCCGGCGCGGCAGCGGATTTGTTAAAATTATGCGTACTTAGGCTTTGTTTTTAATGCTGGTCTTTTGTTAGAGCAATGTTTAGGTCAACTAGCTCTGTTTAATTACTAAAATTGCTCGATTCAGTAAGTGTGGTATGTCTACTGTACGCTCTTTTGTGTGCTCAAATTAGCAAGCGATGTTAAATTATGCAATGACGTACCCAGGGAAATTTCCACCAAAATTTGAATTATCAAACTCATCCCATGCGTGTAAAGCAGAAGAATCATTTGCGATGCACACAATCTTTCAAAGTGAATGGTCCGGCGGCACCACACGCAAAGTTTCCCTCCACATTTCCAAAATTTTGGCCTACCGCCAAAATATCTACCCCCGCCCCCCTCCCCCTTTCCCCACCCCCTTTTCTTCCCGACCACAAGTCACATTTCCCCTGTTTCCTCCTTCCTTCCTTCCTTGCTAAGCTATAGCCGCTTCCTCGCTCTCGTTGTCTCGCATCCTACCGCCGGGGTCGCCATGCTCTTCTTCAAAGACCTCTCCAGCAGTTCCTCCTCCGACGACTACTCCTTCACCACCCGGGTATGCCTCTCTTCTCTCTCTCTCTCTCTCTCTCTCTCTCGGGCTATGACTTGGAATGAAGAATTTTTACCCGACGGTCGATTTGAGTCATTTATTCCTCTTGTAGCTCCCTAAGACCATCAGTGGCAATGAATGGAGCGGGGTGGCTGAAGATCTATCTGCTCGTTGTGACCATCAATCTCCATGCGTGAAACTAGTTGCATTTGATTCTGTGGACAGTGGGAGGAAGTTTCTGGCATGTGCAGAGAAGGTTAGATCCTCTTTCGTTGTTACAAATCATTTGTTAGATGTGATTTAGACACTATCATGGTCCCAACCCATTCATACCACACCTTCATCCAAACGCATCCTAAGACAGTGTCGCAGTTTGTACCAAGTATCTTAAATTGTTGCCATCTCATCAGCGGTGCCATTAGAAAATTATTTGGCACCGCTTTAGTAGTTTGTGCAACCAACTTTGGTCCACACATCCGAGCAGCCAAGCAGTAAAATACTAAATCTTTATGGCATGAAGGAACTGGGCATCAGAGCAACTACGTGCTCCGGAGTCCGGGTCCCTAATTTTTTCTGCTATATCGGCTCGCCAGTGCAGGGCACCAGTGCAAGATGTAGCAACAGTTGTCTTTACCCTAGTTTTGGCATACATAGTGGACGACCTTAGTGCTATTAGTTCTATGTTACTAAATTTGTGCATGTACACACCTGTTAGTACCAATTTGTTGTCATCCAAACACTGTCGCTATGCTGTTGCAGTTATATTTACCTTCCTCATAAAATGTTCAATTTGTTATTTATTGTACATGAGTAAGAACTTGTAGCGTTGTTGTAGTTAATTATAGCTTTTGATGTTCCAGAATTTGGTTGTTGTCTCAGTACCAATTATTTCATTTGCACATTGATCTTTTTGAAAAGATATGTCATAATTAACATGTTTCTTCAGTTTTTCAAAATAAGCATTGGTGATTTTCTATGTTGCTATAAATCCATTTCCCCTACAATTTTTACTGATCTAGTTCTAAATATTATAGGATGAACAAAAGTGTTCTTACTTGGAGTGGGTTATCAAGAGTGGCCACAGTCTTTGAAGATGTGCCTAGCGAAGCTCTGGAGCATGTATGAGGAAGAGAACAAACGTAGGCTTAGAGAAAGTGTTGTCAACACTGAAGAATATTTCAAGATGCGGCATAAAAAGTTGAAGGTGGAGAATGAGCTCGGATTTTTTAAATCAGACTTTTCTAAGATGGTGTTGGCGAAGAAGGAGGCACTTTTCTAGTTGGCCCGTGCAAAATGGGTTCTTACTAAACTGAAAGCAGAGGTGGAAAAGACGAGTCTAGATGATCTCGAATAGGGAAATGAATATATTGTTCTTATGAAGTTGAACTAGCTATATGTTGTACTGTGCTGTTTTCATGTAGCTACCGTATTGTGATGTTATAATATATTTATGTGCCTGATATGAAATTCGCGAACAACTGTTAGATATGAAATGTGAATTTGCGTAATACTGGAATTATTAATTGTAAACTAATAAACCTGCTAAATGTGTCGTGGACCTTTGCACCAAAATTTGAATTATCAAACTCATCCCATGCGCGTAAAGCAGAAAAAGCGCTTGCGATGGATAGACCAATGCCACACAGTTTTCTTCATCAAATCATGTGTGATATAGTTGATAAAAGCAAACAGTTAACCATGGCAAACCGTGTGTGATAGTCACACCATTCACACACGAGCCTACACATAAAACTGTGTGGGATGTACGTCCGAATGGAAATGTGTTCCCTGGATTGACTGTGTGGGATGTACATAAGAACGAAAATGTATTCCTTGGATTGACTGTGTGTGATATACATACGAACAGAAATGTTTTTCTGGGATTTACCGTGTGGGATGTACATACCTACGGAAATGATTTTCTCGGATTACCGTGTGGGATGTACATACCTACAGAAATGATTGGGTTTCGATGCCTCGCCCGATCGCACACAGCCCCAGCCTGGGTCCCAGGAGGGCCTATCCACGACGATTTCTGGGTCGTGTGCGAAGGACACCCTGTCACACACACTCACTTGGCGACGGTTCCAAATTCCGTCACGGAAAGGGATTAAAACCGTTTGTTTAGGACCGACGCGCACCAGTGTATAACCCACCCAAAAAATATCCAACCCAAGAGGTGCTAATTGGAGCTAGTTCTCCTAGTGCATTTATTGTCAATCTAACCCTGACATCCAAACAACTCTTTGGATGGAGTTAGTTTAGGGTTAGTAATGAGCTAGAAACTAACTCTAACCTCTAGCTAAGTTGAGTATCCAAACATGGTTGTGTTGTTGTTGTTGTTGCTGCTGCTCTTCTACGTATATCTAGACATCATTAGAACATTAATGTAACACTGTTCCTTGTTGCTATGTAGCCTAGGATTGCATATTTAGACATTAAGCATAGTGCATGTTGCTATGTAGCCTCAGATATATTACATATGGCCCTAGTTAACCTAACGAAAAATAGGTTGCAGATATATTTAGTTAAAAGTCCGATTCACCAATTAGTCCCTTATCAGCCGCCGGCCTATATGGTACCAGCTACCGATATCCTAAACAATGAGCAGATATAAGCCATGGGATGAAACTAACCTCGATGGAAAACAGCAGTCGTTCCCAAAATTGTCCTGTGTAGGTACATCGAGAAGCATGTTAAGCACAATAGTTCATACTTGCACATATAGAACATCACGTTGTGAATAACTGGAATAAACAAGGCATACTACGAACAACCAAAGATAGCATTTGAAACTGGACATATGCTAACTACAAACAACCGAACAATCAAAAAACTTTAAAAGAGGCATATGCTAGCTATAACAGGCTTAACAGCAAGCAAATATATGCATTCCTATCGGTATGTTTAAAACCGGATTGATGAAATGTACTGCACAGTAAATAATTGCACATATAGAGCATCACATTGTGAACAACTGAAATAAACAAGGCATACTACAAATAACCAGATATGGCAATTAAAACTGAACATATTCTCACTACACTACAAAAGGGACTCGACAAAACAAATCATGGGTTTCCCCCTGTGATGAGGCACGACACAACAAATCATGGGTTTCCTCACTTTTCACAGATGGGGTCATTCCCGTGGGAAGAGCATGGACCCTGGATGTGCTCCATGTTGTCGCAGATGGGCTCCTTCCCCTTGGAAGAGCACGGCTGTAGGGTGCCTTCCCTGATGTCGCAGATGGGCGCTTTCCCCTTGGAAGAGCATATGGGCTCTTTCCCCTTGGAAGAGCCAAAGAGGGTGCCCTCCTCGTGGTCGCCGTTGATGAGGTCTGACTTGGAAGCTGTGGATCCCAAGCGAGCATCACAGAACGTGTCCTTAAGAAATGACAAAAAGGGCTCGATGGCGATGTAGAATGGAAAATTGTTGACCGCGAGCCAGAGGAGATCAGCGGCGGGCCATGGAGAGATCGACGGCGGTTGAACCCGAGGGGTTGGGGGTGGCCACTTAACCTGTGACATAGCCCACCTCAGGCCGTCGCTGTCGATGACCTCGATGTCGTAGCCGATGGCCGAGACATGCCCACATACTGTAGCCCGCTGCTTGAGTGCCTGCCGCCAGTAATGGTTGTCAGCTTCCTTGGCGACGTCGAGCAAAGAGACCGCTATACACCTCTTTTGGGCCAGTCTCTCCTCGAGCTCCACGGGAAGCGTAGCCGGGCTTAGGTTGCGACGCTCTGGAGTGGGGGATGGGGATGGGAAAGGGGCGTTTGGCAGGCGTCATCTAAGAAACTCAGGGTGGCCTAGGTATGGAGATTGGTGGGTAAGCTACATGGGCAAACCGGCTGATGTTGACAATGGAGGCCTTACGGCAGCGGTGGCGGGGGGACCTTGCTATGGTTTCAAGCGAGGAAGGGGGCGTGTGTGTGTGTGTGCGCACGCCCGAGGAGGTTTTGGTTTGTGTGTGTGTGTGTTGTGTGTGTGTGTGGAGGGGGCGGGGTGTTTGAGGAAATGACACGGGTACTGAAAATTTTACTATGCGGGAATCAAACGAGGGAGTGAAATGTCGGGCTATTGAAAATTTTGATGATAGTGCGTCGCACATGGTCCGGAGATAGCAACTGTGTGTTATGAAACAGAAAAACCCTTGAGGTGGGCAGATATTTTCTAGGGATGCGGGCGGGATTGGGAACAAGAAACATCGCACACGGTCCGAAGATAACAACCATGAGTTATGAAACAGAAAAACCCTCGAGGCGGGTAGATATTTTCGAGGGATGCAGGCGGGATTAGGAACAAGAAACATGGCACATGGTTTGGAGATAACAACCGTGTGTTATGAAACAGAAAAACCCTCGAGGCGGGCAGATATTTTTGAGAGGGGGAGCCTCGTGGAGCCTAATGTACTGTGCGGATGTGTGCGTGTCAGGGGCACCGACATGACACACGGTTAGTTTGAGTGAACCGTGTCTGTTGCGCCATTCGACTTGTCTAATGTTCATAAATTTGGCGAAAATTCACGCGGGAGAGGGTCAGAACACAAACACACTTGCATGTGGACCAAATTTATGTATCAAAAGGGTGGTTTGATTTTCAAATACCAAATGCAACTTCAATGTGGCACATCTCTCGCAAAGCGCACGGTATTGCTTGCCCCCACCCCCTCGTGTTGGCATGAATTGGGAATCCTAAACTATGAATGCATGCCCCCTCCCCCCCCCCAACAGAGGTTCACCTAGCAAAGTGCGAAGTAGCTAGCAGCCCCCCTACTCCCTTGTGTCCCCTTGTGTCGGCACGAAGGGAATCCTAAGCTATGAATGCATGCCCCCCCAACTGAGGTTCATTCACCTAGCAAAGTGCGAAGTAGCTAGTAGCCTGATGTCTACTACATAACCTTCTTCTTGTAGATGTTTTTGGGCCTCCAAGTGCAGAGGTTTGTAGGACAATAGCAAATTTCCCTCAAGTGGATGACCTAAGGTTTATCAATCCGTAGGAGGCGTAGGATGAAGATGGTCTCTCTCAAGCAACCCTGCAACCAAATAACAAAGAGTCTCTTGTGTCCCCAACACACCCAATACAATGGTAATTGTATAGGTGCACTAGTTCGGCGAAGAGATGGTGATACAAGTGGTATATGGATAGTAGATATGGGTATTTGTAATCTGAAAATATAAAAACAGCAAGGTAACTAATGATAAAAGTGAGCGTAAACGGTATTGTAATGCCTGGAAATAAGGCCTAGGGTTCATACTTTCTCTACTGCAAGTTCCCTCAACAATACTAACATAATTGGATCACATAACTATCCCTCAACATGCAACAAAGAGTCACTAATAGCGGAGAACAAATGAATAGATTATGGTAGGGTACGAAACCACCTCAAGTTATTCTTTCCAATCAATCCGTTGGGCTATTCCTATATATAAGTGTCACAAACAGCCCTAGAGTTCGTACTAGAATAACACCTTAAGACACACATCAACGAAAACCCTAATGTCACATAGATACTCCAATGTCACCTCAAGTATCTGTGGGTATAATTATACGATATGCATCACACAATCTCAGGTTCATCTATTCAACCAACACAAAGGACCTCAAAGAGTGCCCCAAAGTTTCTACCGGAGAATCACGACAAAAACGTGTGCCAACCCCTATGCATAGGTTCATGGGCGGAACCCGCAAGTTGATCACCAAAACATACATCAAGTGAATCACGTGGTATCCCATTGTCACCACAGATACGCACGGCAAGACATACATCAAGTGTTCTCAAATCTTTAAAGACTCAATCCGATAAGATAACTTCAAAGGGGAAACTCGATTCATTACAAGAGAGTACAGGGGGGAGAAACATCATAGGATCCAACTATAATAGCAAAGCTCGCGATACATCAAGATCGTATCACCTCAAGAACACGAGAGAGAGAGAGAGAGAGAGAGATCAAACACATAGCTACTGGTACATACCCTCAGCCCCAAGGGAGAACTACTCCCTCCTCGTCATGGAGAGCACCGGGATGATGAAGATGTACACCGGAGAAGGATTGCCCCCTCCGGCAGGGTGCCGGAACGGGTCTAGATTGGCTTTCGGTGGCTACGGAAGCTTCTGGCGGCGGAACTCCCGATCTATCTTGTTCCCGGATGTTTTTAGGGTATATGGAGATATATAGGCGGAAGAAGTACGTCAGGGGGGCCACGAGAGGCTCACGAGGGTGGAGGGCGCGCCCCCTGCCTCGTGACCTCCTCGCAGATCCCCCGACGTGCACTCCAAGTCTTCTGGGCTTATTTCCTTCCATAAATGAGTTCCGTGAAGTTTCAGGTCAATTGGACTCCGTTTGATTTTCCTTTTCTTCGAAACCCTAAAACAGAGTAAAAAACAGAAACTGGCACTGGGCTCTGGGTTAATAGGTTAGTCCCAAAAATGATATAAAAGTGTATAATAAAGCCCATAAACATTCAAAACAGTAGATAATATAGCATGGAGCAATCAAAAATTATAGATACGTTGGAGACGTATGAGCATCCCCAAGCTTAATTCCTACTCGTCCTCGAGTAGGTAAATGATAAAAACAGAATTTTTGATGCGGAGTGCTACTTGGCATAATTTCAATGTGATTCTTCTTAATTGTGGTATGAATATTCAGATCCATGAGATTCAAGACAAAAGTTCATATTGACATAAAAATGATAATACTTCAAGCACACTAACTAAGCAATTATGTCTTCTCAAAATAACATGGCCAAAGAAAGTTCATCCCTACAAAATCATATAGTTTAGTCATGTTTCATTTTCGTCACAGAAGAATGCTCTCATCATGCACAACCCTGATGACAAGCAAAGAAATTTGTTTCATACTTTAGTAATCTCAAACTCATAAACTTTCATGCAATACATGAGCGCGAGCCATGGATATAGCACTATGGGTGGAATAGAATAATGAGGGGGGTTATGTGGAGAAGACAAAAAGGAGAAAGTCTCGCATCAACGAGGCTAATCAATGGGCTATGGAGATGCCCACCGATTGATGTTAATGCAAGGAGTAGGGATTGCCATGCAACGGATGCACTAGAGCTATAAATGTGTGAAAGCTCAACAAAAGAAACTAGTGGGTGTGCATCCAACTTGCTTGCTCACGAAGACCTAGGGCACTTGAGGAGGCCCATTGTTGGAATGTACAAGCCAAGTTCTATAATGAAAAATTCCCACTAGTATATGAAAGTGATAACATGAGAGACTCTATACTATGAAGATCATGGTGCTACTTTGAAGCACAAGTGTGGTAAAAGGATAATAGCATTGTCCCTTGTCTCTTTTTCTCTCATTTTTTGGGCCCTTTCCTTTTTTGGGCCTTCTCTTTTTTATGGCCTTTGTCTTTTTTTATATTCCTCACCTGGGACAATGCTCTAATAATGATGATCATCACACTTCTATTTATTTACAACTCAATGATTACAACTCGATACTAGAACAAAGATGACTCTATATGAACGCCTCTGGCGGTGTACCAGGATATGCAATGAACCAAGAGTGACATGTATGAAATAATTATGAACGGTGGCTTTGCCACAAATACTGTGTCAACTACATGATCATGCTAAGCAATATGACAATGATGAATGTGTCATGATGAACGGGATGGTGGAAAGTTGCATGGCAATATATCTCGGAATGGCTATGGAAATGCCATAATAGGTAGGTATGGTGGCTGTTTTGAGGAAGATATAAGGAGGTTTATGTGTGACAGAGCGTATCACATCACGGGGTTTGGATGCACCGGCGAAGTTTGCGCGAACTCTCAATGTGAGAAAGGGCAATGCACGGTACCGAAGAGGCTAGCAAGGATGGAAGGGTGAGAGTGCGTATAATCCATGGAATCAACATTAGTCATAAAGAAATCACATACTTACTGCAAAAATCTACAAGTCATCAAAAAACCTCGGTACTACGTGCATGCTCCTAGGGGGATAGATTGGTAGGAAAAGACCATCGCTCGTCCCCGACCACCACTCATAAGGAGGACAATCAAATAACACCTCATGTTTCAAATTTGTTACACAACGTTTACCATACGTGCATGCTACGGGACTTGCAAACTTCAACACAAGCAGTTCTCAAATTCACAACTACTCAACTAGCACGACTTTGATATTATTACCTCCATATCTCAAAACAATCATCAAGCATCAAACTTCTCTTAGTATTCAACACACTCATAAGAAAGTTTTTACTATTCTTAGATGCCTAGCATATTAGAATTTTAAGAAAATTACCATGCTATTAAGACTCTCAAAATAATCTAAGTGAAGCATGAGAGTTCATCTATTTCTTCAAAATAAAACTACCACCATGCTCTAAAAGATATAAGTGAAGCAATAGAGCAAATGACAAACTACTCCGAAGGATATAAGTGAAGATCAATGAGTAGTTGAATAATTATGCAACTATGTGAAGACTCTCTAACATTTAATAATTTCAGATGTTGGTATTCTATTCAAACAGCAAGCAAAGCAAAAGGAAATGAGATTCTAAGAATAGCAGACATCATGTGAAGAAGCAAAAACTTAGGATCAACCGAAACTAACCGATAGTTGTTGAAGAAGAAAGATGGGATGCCAACCGGGGCATCCCCAAGCTTAGATGCTTGAGACTTCTTGAAATATTATCTTGGGGTGCCTTGGGCATCCCCAAGCTTGAGCTTTTGTGTCTCCTTAATTCCTCTCATATCACGGTCTCCCTAAATCTCAAAAAGCTTCATCCACACAAAACTCAACAAGGACTCGTGAGGTAAGTTAGTATAAACCATTGCCAAAACCTTATCATACTCTACTGTAGAAAATCACTAAAATTAGTATTCAACATTGCATACTAAATGCCTCTACATATTTAATAGTCCTATCCTCCAATAGAATCATTAAAGAAGCAAACATATGCAAACAATGCAAACATAACAGCAATCTGCCTAAACAGGACAGTCTGTAAAGAATGCAGCAACATCAATACTTCCCTAGCTCAAAAAAAATATGAAAGAAAATTCCCACTATAGTAAATTTATCATAGCTTAATATGCTAAAGGTTTCAACATTTTATCGCATTCTGACTTTTCTAGGGAATTATTGCAACATTGGTAAACTTTCTGTTTTCAAACAGCAACATGTGGACTTCTAAAATAGGCATAGTAAAGGCTATCAATGCCATTTTTATTGAAATAAAATATGCAAAACATTGTTATAAATAACAGCAAGCAAATCCTAACAAAATAAACTGACGCTCCAAGCAAAACACATATCATGTGGTGAATAAAAATATAGCTCCAAGTAAAGTTACCGATGAACGAAGACGAAAGAGGGGATGCCTTCCGGGGCATCCCCAACCTTAGGCTCTTGGTTGCCCTCGAATATTACCTTGGGGTGCCTTGGGCATCCCCAAGATTAGGCTCTTACCACTCCTTATTCCATAGTCCATCGAATCCTTACCCAAAACATGAAAACTTCACAACACAAAACTTAACAGAAAACTCATGAGCTCCGTTAGTATAAGAAAGAAAATCACCATCATAAGGTACTGTAATGATCTCTGTCGGTGTCAAAACCGGCGGATCTTGGGTAGGGGGTCCCGAACTGTGCGTCTAAGGCGGATGGTAACAGGAGGCAGGGGACACAATGTTTTACCCAGGTTCGGGCCCTCTTGATGGAGGTAAAACCCTAGGTCCTGCTTGATTAATATTGATGATATGGGTAGTACAAGAGTAGATCTACCACGAGATCAGAGAGGCTAAACCCTAGAAGCTAGCCTATGGTACGATTGTATGTTGTCCTACGGACTAAAACCCTCTGGTTTATATAGACACCGGAGGGGTTAGGGTTACACAAGGTCGGATACAAAGGAGGAGATACACATATCCGTATTGCCTAGCTTGCCTTCCACGCCAAGTAGAGTCCCATCCGGACACGAGACGAAGTCTTCAATCCTGTATCTTCATAGTCTAACAGTTCGGCCAATGGATATAGTCCGGCTGTTCGGAGACCCCCTAATCCAGGACTCCCACAATCTCATTCTTTATTTATATTGGTGTCAAACCTGCTGTATTCCAACTTCTCTATGGTTTATAAACTATTTTACTAGCCATAGATTCATCAAAATAAGCAAACAACACACGAAAAACAGAATCTGTCAAAAACAGAACAGTCTGTAGTAATCTGTAACTAACGCAAACTTCTGGAACCCCAAAAATTCTAAAATATATTGCTGTACCTGAGGAATTTATACATTAATCATCTGCAAAAAGAATTAACTAAATAACACTCTCCAAATAAAAATGGCAGTAATTCTCGTGAGCGCTAAAGTTTCTGTTTTTTACAGCATGATCACAAAGACTTCCCCCAAGTCTTCACAAAGGTTCTACTTGGCACAAACACTAATTAAAATCATAAAACCACATCTAAACAGAGGCTAGATGAATTATTTATTACTAAACAGGAACAAAAATAAAGGAACAAAAATAAAGTTGGGTTGCCTCCCAACAAGCGCTATCGTTTAACACCCCTAGCTAGGCATGATGATTTCAATGATGCTCACATAAAGGATAAGAGTTGGATCCCCAGACTTGCCTGCCTGTGGCCTGTGGCGTGGCTCAAAGGGGGCCACAGCATGGCCCATCTTCATCAACACAGACTTAAGACCCTTGCGAGGGGCCAAGCCTCGCGGGGCGGACGATGCAGAGCTTCCTCAGGCACGGCCTCACCAGGCTGGCTCGTGAGGAGGCGGAGAGATCAAGGCGGGGTACCTCACGAGGAGCCCGTGACGCAAGCCATGACGACCAAGGGCACCAGGCGGGTGCCAGCCCGCGCAGTGTCCTCCTTTCCCCTTTGGTGCAAAGGGGGCAAGCGCAGCCGCGGAGTATCGAGGCATCAGGCAAAGGTTGCCATTTCAGTGCAACGAGACCAAGACCAGGAGGACTGCAGGATGGAGGTCATTGTGGAGCCCAAGACGGCGTCACCACCAGAGCTTTGTGCAGGCGAGGACCAACTTTAGTCAGGATAAGTGTACTAGATGTTCCCCTTCAAAATGGCCAATTGTTGGCGCCCTTCCCGCTCAATATTTGGGAAAAGGCCCAGGGCCATTGCCTATAAATAGGACCAACCACCCACAAGGATCGGGGTTCGGGTTCGAGGTAAAAGGAAGGTTAGAGACAGAGATCGAGGATCAAGGATCGGATTGAAATCAGGGAGAGAGAAGGGTGACTGAACTCCTCCTAGCAGTTCGTCCCCCCCAGCAAAGAACAGACCCTCGCGAGGCTGTTCTTCCTTGTATTGTTCATCAGCATTAGCCCAAGAGGCAATCCACCACACCACACACTGGAGTAGGGTATTACACCACAACGGTGGCCCGAACCAGTATAAACCCTGTGTCTCTTGTGTTGTTCTTTCCTTAGCTTAGATCTTAGCGAGGCGGAGGGGTGCAGGTAGGTAGGAGGCGAAATCTCTGTGCGCACCCTAGTGTTCGAACCTCAAGGGTCTGCCGGAACCCGAAATCCGACATTTGGCACGCCAGATAGGGGTGCACTGGAGTTTTCCCTTCCGCCACCGCCACGACCTGCCTCGTGATGAGTAGCGCGTCGCCCGCTCCGGCCGCCGGCGCCAGCACGGGGGCCAGGCGGCTCCGAGCCCTGGCCACAGCCCTGCAACGGGTACGGCGGACGGACAAGTTCAATCCAACAACGCCACCGCGCTACGGCGGTGCGACTGATCCGCTGGCCTTCTTGCTGGCGTACGAGGAGGCCAACCTCGAAGCTGGAGGTGACGATAGGGTCATGGCCAACTGGCTCCCCATGGCCCTCACCGGCGCTCCACGCGCATGGCTGCTCCACCTGCCGGCACCCTCCGTGGCCTCTTGGAAAGAGCCCCGCGGCCTCTTCCCCGCCCATCACACTACACCAACACCCCCGGTCATCGTGGCCCTCCTGGGCGGCTCGCAGGCGCCGCCTACAAGTCACCACGTCAAGCCGTTCATCCGCCAGGTCAGCACTGCTTCCACGCGGCAGGGGGCTCTCCCGGACCGGGCGGCTCCCAAGGCCGGCCTGACCTTCACCTCGGAGGACCACCCCTCCAACTCGGCCTGCTCGGGTGCGCTCCCCATGCTGTGCACCCCCACCATCTGCCAGGTGGCCGTCACCAGAACTCTCATCGATGGCGGTGCGGGCCTCAGCGTGCTCTCGGTCGAGGCCTTCAACCTCCTCTGCATACCCCTGGAACGGCTGCAACCCAGTCGGCCCTTCTCAGCCATTGGGGGCGGATCATCCAGCTCCTTGGGACAGATCAGGCTCCCAGTAACCTTCGGCACCTACAGCAACTTCCGCACGGAGCTGGTCGACTTCGACATCGCCCCCATCGGCCTCCCCTACAACGCCATCCTCGGCTACCCAGCGCTGGCCCAGTTCATGGCCGCGACGCACCCGGCGTACAACCTCATGAAGATGCCCGGGAGCAGCGGTGTCCTCACCGTGCACGGGGACACCAGAGATGCGCTGCGGGTGCTCAAGCTCGCCTTCAAGATGGCAGCGTCGGCACAGCCCGCCGACTCGGAGACCCCCAAGCCCAAGGGGGCTGCACCCGCCAAGAAGAAACAGTTGTTCACCCAAGACAAGGCAGAAACCAAGCAGATACCCGTCGATGAGGACGGGTCCACCAACGCCACTTTCACCATAGGCACCAACCTCGAACCCGAGCAAGAGGAGGCCCTGGTCGGGTTCCTGTGCGCGAACAAGAAGGTATTCGCTTGGGATCCTGACCAGTTGGCGGGGATCCCTAGGAGTGTAATCAAGCATCACCTCAACGTGTGCCCCAACGTGCGCCCTGTGAAGCAGAAGGCAAGGCGGCAGTCCACAGAAAAGCAGGCCTTCATCGTCCAAGAGACCCGCAAATTAGAAGCCGCTGGGGTCATTCGCGAGGTTCGATACCCGGATTGGTTGGCAAACCCTGTCGTTGTGCCAAAGAAGGGAGGGAAGGAGCGCATGTGTGTCGACTTCACCAACCTCAACAAGGCATGCCCGCAAGATCCGTTCCCGCTCCCCCGCATCGACCAGATCGTCGATTCCACCGCAGAATGCGACCTGCTACGCTTCTTGGATGCCTTCTCCGGGTATCACCAAATCAAGATGGCGGTAGAGGACGTCGAAATGACAGCCTTCCTAACCCCGTGTGGGGTGTACTGCTACACATGCATGCCATTCGGGTTGCATAACTCAGGGGCGACCTTTCAGCGGCTGATGCACATCACCTTGGGCCCGCAACTCAGGAAGAATGTTGAGGCTTACGTTGATGACATTGTGGTAAAGTCTCGGGAGGCCAGGACCCTGATACAAGACCTGGAGGAGACCTTCGCGAGCCTCAACGCAGTGAACCTACGGATCAACCCGGAGAAGTGTGTGTTCGGAGTCCCCTCGGGCAAGCTCTTGGGTTTCCTCATGTCCCACCGAGGCACCGAGGCTAACCCGGAAAAGGTCAAGGCGGTCGAGGACATGAGCCCGCCAAAGACCCTCAGAGAAATGCAGAAGCTCACTGGACGCGTGACTGCTCTAGGGCGCTTCATCTCCAAGTTGGGGGAACGAGCGCTGCCTTTCTTCCAGCTAATGAAGAAAAAGGGGCCCTTTGAGTGGACTGAAGAGGCCGACAAGGCGTTCCAGGATCTCAAGAGATACCTGACCAGCCCACCGGTCATGGTGGCTCCGCGCCCTCAAGAGCCCCTGGTGCTTTACCTCGCCACCACTCCCTACTCCGCCAGCGCAGCCCTGGTGGCTGTTAGAGAGGAGCGTCGCACCGAAGCCACAGCAGCGGCCCAGGACAAGGCAAAACAGGAACAAGGAAGGCCCGCAGAAACCGCCACCGCGGCTGAGGAGGATCAGCCGCCGCAGAGGAGTGCACCGGAGGCGGGAGAGGCCCCTCTCCCAGATGGCCAGCCTCAGGAGGCCCCGTCGCCTCAGGAGGCGCCATGGTCTCCCAAGGGAGCCACCAGCACTGACGCACCCAACCTCGTTGAGCACCCAGTGTACTTCGTCAGCACGGTGTTGCGGGACGCGAGGGCACGGTACCCCATGCCTCAGAAACTCCTCCTCACGCTACTGGTGGCCTCGTGCAAGCTGCGACACTATTTTCAGGGTCATCCCATCAAGGTCGTCTCGTCATACCCCCTGGAGAGAGTGCTTAGGAGCCCTAACTCAGCTGGAAGGGTCGCTGAGTGGAACATAGAACTGCAAGCGTTTCAGCTCGAATTCAGCACGACCAGAGTCATCAAGGGAGCAGCATTGGCAGATTTTGTGGCAGAATGGACGGAGGCACCAGGCCTCAAGGCCGACGAGGATTGGTCCCTCTCCCCGGGAAGCGAGGCGCCAGAAGGCTGGGTCATGTACTTCGATGGGGCGTTCTCCAGGCATGGCGCTGGGGCTGGGGCGGTGCTTATGTCGCCCACTCAAGACAAGCTCTACTATGTTGTGCAGCTCTGTTTCCAGCAAGGTGAAAAGGTCTCCAACAACATAGCGGAGTATGAAGGTTTAATAGCAGGCTTGAAGGCCGCAGCTGCCCTGGGGGTGAAACGCCTCACCATCAAGGGCGATTCACAGCTCCTTGTCAATTTCTCCAACAAGGTATACGAGCCAAAAGATGAGCACATGGAAGCCTACCTAGGTCCACAGGATGGAGAAGCAGTTCTGGGGGTTGGAGTTGCAGCATGTGCCCCGTGGCACCAATCAGGAAGCCGACGACATCGCCAAACGGGCGTCCAGGCAGTTACCTCAGGAGCCTGGCGTTTTCGAGGAGCGGCTCTTCAAGCCCTCAGCCTTGCCGTCATTGTCAAACACGGCTCAGCCTCGGGAGGAGCTCCCCCAGCCACCTGCCTCAGGAGCCCCAGCCTGTGGCCCGGCCTCAGGAGCACACCTGCTCCTGACGATGGAACCTCAGGAGGGGTGCTGGATCATGGAGCTCCGGATTTACTTAACACAAGGGACCCTGCCGGAGAAGGAGGAGGAAGCGGAGCGTGTAGGACGGCAGGCCACGGCATACTGCATCAAGGATGGAGAGCTCTACCGGAAGCGACCAAATGGTGTATCCCTGCGCTGCATCTCTAGGGAGCAAGGAAAGGAACTGCTAGAAGATATACATGCCGGAGGCTGTGGACATCATTCATCATCACGGACCCTCGTCGGCAAGGTGTTCCGCAGTGGGTTTTATTGGCCCACCGCACTCAATGACGCCGTCGAACTAGTGAAAGCTTGTGAGGCCTGCCAGTTCCACGCCAAGCAGATCCATCAACCGGCAGGAGGCCTGCAGACTATACCCCTTTCGTAGCCATTCGCAGTCTGGGGGCTGAACATCCTGGGCCCGTTTCCTCGGGCGCCAGGGGGCTACCGCTACCTCTACGTCGCCGTGGACAAGTTCACAAAGTGGGCTGAAGTAGAGGCCGTACGCACCATCCCCGCGGGTTCCGCGATCATGTTCATCAGGGGCATCGTGAGCCGGTTCGGGGTGCCGAACCGCATCATCACGGACAACGGTTCGCAGTTCACCAGTAACCTTTTCAAAACATACTGTGCTAACCTTGGAACGCAGATATGCTACGCTTCGGTGGCGCACCGCCGAAGCAACGGCCAGGCCGAGCGAGCCAACGCCGAGGTCCTGAGGGGCCTCAAGACCAGGACGTTCAAGAAGAAGCTGGAGGCCTGCGGCAGAGGTTGGTACGACAAGCTTCAGTCCGTGTTGTGGTCCATCCGCACAACCGCGACCAAGCTGACTGGAGAGACCCCGTTCTTCCTGGTCTACGGAGCCGAAGCGGTCCTCCCTCACGAGGTCAGACGTCGCTCCGCGTGGGTCCTGGCGTTTGACGAGGCGCAGCAGGATGCCATGCGGGGGATGGACCTTGTGCTGGGGGAGGAACGTCGCCGAGAAGCCGCGCTGCGAGCGGCGAGGTACCAACAAGCACTGCGACGATATCACTGCCACAACATCCGCCCAGAACTCTCAAGGTAGGGGACCTCGTGCTCAGGCGGGTTCTCTCCAGGGAGGGATTGCACAAGCTCTCTCCCATGTGGGAGGGCCCGTTCAAGGTTGTTCATGTTTCCAGGCCCGGCTCCGCACGCTTGGAGACTCAGGAGGGGGTGCCGGTCCAGAACGCATGGAACATCCAGCACCTCCGGAGGTTCTATCCCTAAAAAGGCCCAGAGCCTGTGAAGAAGGCGAATTCCTGTGAAGCCGCAGCGTTTTGGAATAGGCCCAGAGCCTGTGAAGAAGGTGAATGCCTGTGAAGCTGTCGCGTTTTGTAAAAGGCCCAGAGCCTGTGAAGAAGGTGAATGCCTGTGAAGCTGTCGCGTTTTGGAAAAGGCCCAGAGCCTGTGAAGAAGGTGAATGCCTGTGAAGCTGTCGCGTTTTGGAAAAGGCCCAGAGCCTGTGAAGAAGGCGAATGCCTGTGAAGCCGCCGCGTTTTGGAAAAGGCCCAGAGCCTGTGAAGAAGGCGAATGCCCGTGAAGCCGTCGCGTTTTGGAAAAGGCCCGGAGCCTGTGAAGAAGGAGAATGCCTGTGAAGTCGTCGCGTTTTGGAAAAGGCCCGGAGCCTGTGAAGAAGGCAAACGCCTGTGAAGCTCGCCGCCCGTGACACTCTCACGTAATAATGAGTTGGGGCTGTACACGCCCCGGAGTCTTAGGAGCACCGGCCTCAGGCCCTGGGGCTCCCTCCCACGCCCAGTGGTAGCACTTAGCTCCACGCTTGTGAGAAGACATCGAAAGACTAGATTAGGTGCCGGACGTGGCTTTTTCATTTGCTTTCCGCAGTTGGCTTTCTCATTCTCATTCGAAGTTTTATTGAAGCTGTTGCCGTCTTTGGCTTGTGGTTCTTCGACTTTTCACTCTCCTGCCTCGATTTCTCTTATGCAAGGCCTCGCGAGGGGGGCAGCCGAGCGCCCTCGCGAGTGTTCCTGTCCTAGTCGTTCAAAGGTTTTGCGGCCTGGGTCCATTATAGGAGCACCCCTCCAGTCCGTGCCCTACGGGCACCACGACACGAACACAGGGCCTGGGTCGGTCGCCCCCACGGCTGGGGCCGGGAACTATCCACGCGCGGGCACGTAGCCGGAAGGCACGATAACGGAAGCAAAATGATGATTAATAGCAATAACCCAAACACGCCCCCGCGGGGCTCCACACTACTGTCTTTTTACGCAGGTAAAAGGGAAAGAAAGAACGAATCAGGCGCAGCTCGCCTCACACTGGCCTGCAGGGAAGATTCGAGCTTCCCCCGGGGCTCAAGCCGACTCCCTCTCGCGCTTCACCGAGGCGCGACGGCGGGCAGACACGCTACCACCTCCCAAGCAGATACGACGGCGTGGAGGCTGACCGCGGCCACCGCTAGAAGAGTCGCCGCCTGAAGAAGAACCAGAGAAGCTTGGGGAACCCTGAGCGCCGCCAGTCGCGCGAGCGCTGTCCTCTCCATCATCGCCGGAGCTGGGTTCCCGGCCACGGTCGTCGTCCTCAGGGAAGCACCCTGCACGGCGACCATCTTCCCCAAACACCCTCACGTAGAGGGTGGCATCGCCATCGAACTTGAAGTGCAGGGTGCACCGACGGCTCAGGCCACGCGCACGGGCAAACGTCTGCCAACCGCGGGCCAAGGCCAGGCTACCGGCTGTGGAGACCTCCAACGAAGCCCATGAGGCCCGGCTGCAGCAGCCGTCAGCCTGGAGCCAGAGGCCGCCCGGGGCGCCGGCCGGGAGCTCGCCGAGGAGGAAGCTAGGAAGTGGAAGCCGGGTGCTAGTCGGCTCCGCCGACCACACAACGAACTCCGGCAGCACCTCTGCAGCGCGGCCTAGGGGGACGCACGACCGAAGCGTGCCCCACGGCCACAGCAGTCCGCCCGTCACCATGCTGGAAATCGTCTCCGCGGCCGCGGGGAGCTGCCGTGGTGGCCACAGGATGTTTGCGAGGGCGCCCTCGGCCACGCTTGGGCGGGGGAGAGGCAGGCTCTACCCGGCAAGCCTTCCCCTTCTCTGCGGCCGAGAACCTCCTCGACGGGGCCATGAAGAAGAAGGAAAAGCAAAGGGGGATGAACTGGAAGGGCGCGCGCCGTTCTGTACTTATGGTCGGCGAAGGCCAACCGTCGGCCCCCACTATCGCAGGTAATCATGACCCGCTTTGCATGCAGGGACTTGTCCAATCCGTGCAGTTGCCGAGGCGCCATGGGGAAGTGGAGACGCCCACGTCCAATCAACCGCCATGCGGCGCCCAAGGCCGCAGGCTATTAGGGCCCGTGGCGCTTCGCGCTTACCCTTTCGCCTGCCTGCACGGCCAAGTCCGGGCGCGCCTTGGGCCCGGGGGCTGCTGTCGGCGTTCTGGGAATGGGGGTCCCCAGACTTTCCTGCCTGCGGCCTGTGGCGTGGCTCAAGGGGGGCCCAGCACGGCCCATCTTCATCAACACAGACTTAAGACCCTCGCGAGGGGCCAAGCCTCGCGGGGCGGACGACGCGGAGCTTCCTCAGGCACGGCCTCACCAGGCTGGCTCGCGAGGAGGCAGAGAGATCAAGGCGGGGTACCTCACGAGGAGCCCGTGACGCAAGCCATGACGACCAAGGGCGCCAGGCGGGTGCCAGCCCGCGCAGTGTCCTCCTTTCCCCTTTGGTGCAAAGGGGCAAGCGCAGCCGTGGAGTACCGAGGCATCAGGTAAAGGTTTCCATTTTGGTGCAACAAGACCAAGACCAGGAGGACTTCAGGACGGAGGTCATCATGGAGCCCAAGACGGCGTCACCACCAGAGCTTTGTGCAGGCGAGGACCAACTTTAGTCAGGATAAGTGTACTAGATGTTCCCCTTCAAAATGGCCAATTGTTGGCGCCCTTCCCGCTCAATATTTGGGAAGAGGCCCAGGGCCATTGCCTATAAATAGGACCAACCACCCACAAGGATCGGGGTTCGGGTTCGAGGTAAAAGGAAGGTTAGAGACATAGATCGAGGATCAAGAATCGGATCGAAATCAGGGAGAGAGAAGGGTGACTGAACTCCTCCTAGCAGTTCATCCCCCCAGCAAAGAACAGACCCTCGCGAGGCTGTTCTTCCTTGTATTGTTCATCAGCATTAGCCCAAGAGGCAATCCACCACACCACACACTGGAGTAGGGTATTACACCACAACGGTGGCCCGAACCAGTATAAACCCTGTGTCTCTTGTGTTGTTCTTTCCTTAGCTTAGATCTTAGTGAGGCGGAGGGGTGCAGGTAGGTAGGAGGCGAAATCTCCGCACGCACCCCAGTGTTCGAACCTCAAGGGTCTGCCGGAACCCAAAATCCGACAGGTAAAACAAGCATAATTTCAAAAGTTTAAGCACATAGAGAGGAAACTTGATATTATTGCAATTCCTACAAGCATATATTCCTCCCTCATAATAATTTTCAGTAGCATCATGAATGAATTCAACAATATAACCAGCACCTAAAGCATTATTTTCATGATCTATAAGCATAGAAATTTTATTACTCTCCACATAAGCAAATTTCTTCTCATGAATAGTAGTGGGAGCAAACTCAACAAAATAACTATCATGTGATTGAAAATTAAGATCAAGATGACAAGTTTCATGGTTATGATTGTTCTTTAAAGCATACGTGTCATCACAATAATCATCATAGATAGGAGGCATGCTTTCATCATAATAAATTTGCTCATCAAAACTTGGGGGACAAAAATATCATCTTCATCAAACATAGCTTCCCCAAGCTTGTGGCTTTGCATATCATTAGCATCGTGGATATTCAAGGAATTCATACTAACAACATTGCAATCATGCCCATCATTCAAATATTTAGTGCCAAACATTTTATAGATTTCTTCTTCTAGCACTTGAGCACAATTATCCTTTCCATCATACTCACGAAAGATATTAAAAAGGTGAAGCGTATGGGACAAACTCAATTCCATTTTTTGTAATTTTCTTTTATAAACTAAACTAGTGATAAAACAAGAAACTAAAAGACTCGATTGCAAGATCTAAAGATATACCTTCAAGCACTCACCTCCCCAGCAACGGCGCCAAAAAAGAGCTTGATGTCTACTACACAACCTTCTTCTTTTAGACGTTGTTGGGCCTCCCAGAAGTGCCAAGTGGGTGGCTGCCCCTGCTTTCCGCTCGGGCCCTCCACCACAACTGATGTCATGGATTAGCAGAGGACTGAGCTGGGGTCCAGCCAAGGACGTGCCTATACTACAAAGCCGCATTCGCGATCTCTTCGAAGGAGATTTCAGTCTGGTTAGTCGAGTCCAGCCTTGCAAACGCCGGCCCCTCCGCATGTGGGAGTTCAACCCAGAAGGGCCGCGTACTATTCAGAATTTCCTCGGCCTGACGCACGAGGAGATGTACAAATCATTCTTCGGACCCCAAATAGAGTGTCCGGATACTACCGAGGACGTGGGCCTGAGCAGCAACCGTACCGCCGACCAAGTAAGTAATCCTTTAGCCGAACACACTGTCTTTTATTTACCATGATGTCATTCTGAGAAATTGCTCTTTGACCAGGACTGGCTAACAAAGGCGAAGATGATTCGGTGTTCGGCCCCCCTTCGTGAGGGTTTGGAGAATCCGGTACTGGAAAAGATGCTCGAGCTAGCACCTTGCCCGGAGCCCTCAAAGGAAGATAAAGGGGGGAATAATGAGGTTGAAAGCGGGCCCCCGTTGCTACCAATTCCAATCGAGGGAATGAGCACCTCCGTGAAGGAGGATAACCAAGGAGAAGAATCCGACCTTCTCTCACTTCGGGGAAGGAAGAGGACTACCTCTGAAGATCCGGAAACCGAGGCTTCCAAACGGGAGAAGAAGTCTCCACTAGAGGGTCCTGCCTTGGAGGGTGCTTTGGCCGCACAAAGTCCGCGCGAGGATCAGCCCTCCAACGAGCTATAAGTAATCAGAAAGTACTTTAATAGTGGAGATATACTACCTTACCTCTGAGGAAAATAACCGAAGCATTTATCTTGCAGTTCGGATCTTAGCCCTTCTCAGCAGAGCTTGTCTTCAGGGAATCTTCTTCCGGAGATGATGGAGAGCGAAACGCCTCCCCCGCTCAAGAAGCAGGCGACCTTGAAGTGTCGTCGCGGAGGGCCTCTCCGGATCTGGTGACGCCAGAAGATAATCCTATAGTCACCCGAAGTCCCCAGCGTTCGGCTCTTGAAGAGAGCAAACAAAAGAGTCCGGCACCATCTGGTATGCGGTCGGACATACTGAGGGAGCTGTTGGAGCGAGCGGCCATCTCAGAAGAACACCGTACGTTGATGGGTACAGTGATGGAAAGAATTTCATCCGCCGAAAGCGGATTGCATGGAGCCTTTATGAGTCTACTGACGGGCTTTGAGGTATGTGAAATGATATACTTTTTGATAGTACCACACATTTTAGGTGTGCCCTGTGTAGATAGTATCCCTTGAGACTGTGGTCGTCATGGAGAACGGCGGCGAACAGAGGATCGTAGTCCCAGGTAATAATCATACCGCTTTATGTGCAGGTGATGGAAGCTCCGGTGGCTGGCCAGACTAATGAGTTTGCCGAACTAAAGCGGCAACTGGATGCGGAAGATGCCGACATCGAGCTTGTTAACAAGCGGCTTGACGAGGCACAGGGTAAGTAATGTTTTTCCGGTCAACATCACATAGTAAGAGCAGCATGATGCCAGTATCTTTAATATGTTGTGACTGCAGACGGAGCTGCCACCGTGGAGACCCTTCGGGCAGAACTTACCCGAGCCAAGGAACAAGCAAGAGTTAGTAATGCGGCTGCTTTGAAGGCGGCCGGAGAGTTAAGAGCCGAGAAGGCCGCGCATTGCGAAAGAAAAGAGAAGATGGCCAAGATGGCCGTAGAATTAAAAGAGACTGCCGACCGTTGCCAGTTCCTTGAAAAGGAAAACCGAGTGAAGGCATCGGACCTTGAAAAGGCCATGATGGTGACCAAAGACACTCGCTCTGCTATGAGGGCGCAGAAGGAGGAGCTGCACGAAGCTGGGGATATTGCGGCTGGGAAGCCCTTTCTGCTGCAAAGGAAGTTCAGAGATCCGCGGTATGCCCCTCTGGATCGGCTGTGGAGTTCGGCGGACGCATATATGGACTTGGCAGCAAGCGTTGTCGATGCGGTCGAATACTTCCGAGATCAGAGAGATCCTGAAGTGGACAAGTTGTTCTGGTCGCAATTTAACGTTCCAGAGCGTCCGCTTCCCTTGACTGATCAGCTAGCCGAATGGGCCGAACTTAATAGGTTGTCCGGACTTGCCATGAGGTCCGTCGTAGATCATTTGTGGCCGGAGAAGCCGAAGCCGAACAGCTATTTCAGCTTAGTGTAGCAGTTCCTTGGTGCGGTGCCGCGCATCAATGCGATGAAGAGATCGGCGTGCATAGAAGGATCGCGGATGGCCTTTGCCCGTGTCAAGGCATACTGGGCGGAGATGGATGCTACTACTGTTGCGGCGCAAGGTTCGGCCATAGGCCGAGTAGCTGCCGAGCACTATTTTGAAGAGGTTCTTGAGGGTGCTCGTTTAATAGAGTCCCAGTGCTCGAAGAATATTATGTTTGAGTGATATGTATTCCCATTGTAAGCACAATGTTTTTATGAAATGTAGTAAGGTTGTATTTATACTTTTGCCGGAAAGTAATATGATGCCTCATGTGTGGCCGTTTATGTATATATGTATATAACCTGAAAGATTGCAGTCGTCAGCTTCAACCCCCACGCATATAATGCGGAGGTGTTCGCAGAAAATGCGTGTTCACACTTAACCCAACGTCTTGGTCCTATTAAGGAGGTGATAGCGTAGAAAACGAGGCTACCGGACTATGATGCTTTAACACTTTCACTTAGCCATAGGAGTTTGACGGTGGGGCTACTATATAGCTGTGACGCCCGGATAATTAAGCTACAGTGAACCTCTGCTAGTGATGCCACGTTACCTCAATTACTATTGATAATCTCGCGTCAGTTCGAAACCGATTCAAATTCAAATTCAAAATCAAGCAAACAATAAAACTTTTCAAATAATAAAACTAAAATGTTCGGAGTGAACCAAATATTGCATGTGTAATTACGATGGAGAAACCACACCTTTATAAAATGCTTAAATACTATACGATGAATAAAACATCAGTAAAAACAATTATTTAAATACCTTTTGTAAATAATAAAATTTGAAACTAAATTATTTGAGGACTAGACTTTTTGTGGCTATGGACTAAGTTGAAATACTAATTTAGATGCTACGTGTATATTTTACTAAAACTAAAATTAATAGGAAACTAAAATAAAACAGAATAAAAGAAAATTACGAAAAGATAAAAAGAAAGTAAACAAAAATAAAAGAGAACC
>NC_041388.1:146279262-146287300 GCF_002162155.2 Triticum dicoccoides | reverse complement strand
CCTCGCTGCCTCGCCGACGTCGTCACCGAACGCCGCCGCCTCGACCTCTCCTCCTTGCCGGCGACACGTCCTCGTCCTCCTCCTCGACCCCCACTACCTAGACCCCACGACCGCCGGTGAGGCCCTGGCCTCTCCTCCTCCCCCTGCCACATCTGCTCCTCATGCCGTCGTGCACACGCGCGCCCGCACGGCCACAGACGCGACCCCTCACCTATCCCGCATCACCATCGCGGCACTTGCCGCTCCGGCCGCTCGTCCTACGCGCGCGCCCGCACCCCGCGCCTCCCTCTCTCCCCTATCCCCGCGCGCATGTCGACCGCGCTCGCACGCCCGTGCTTGCTCGCGGCCTCGCCTCTGATCTGCCGTGCCGCTCCACTGCCGCGGCTCTGCTCCGCCAGCGCCGCCCTGCTGCAGCCGCGCCCGTGCATCGCTCTGGTCGCGCGGTGCCCCCCACTGCCGCTAGCTGCTTCTGCCGCTACTGACTGGTGCTGTCGTCCGGCCTCGCCCGCGCTTACGCCGCTCGCCCGCCGACGCCCGCAGCTCCAGGCGCCGTTGCTGCCGCCCCGCCTCTGCTCCCTACGCCGCCGCCGGCCACGCCGTGGCCGCGGCCGCCACTACACCCGCGTCATGGCCGCGCCGGCACCGCCCTAACCTCTGGCCTCGCCCCGCCGCTCCCTGCGGGCGAGCGCTCGCACAGGCGCCCGTAGCGCCTGCTAACCCGCAACGGCCCCCAGGGCCAATGACACATGAGGCCCAGCCCCAGAACATTTAATAAAAAAAGACTAAAAAAACTAAATAAAAATAAAAATATTAATTCATTAATTAATTAATTAACTTAATTAATCCTAATTAGATTAGCCTAATTAACTAGTTCACATGATTAACTATGATTAATTAACTAACAGTGAATGACATGTGGGACCCACACGTCAGTTGACCCAGTCAACGCCCTGTTGACTGCTGGCGTCATGCTGACGTCATCATGATGTCAGCATGCACTATTCTGGATAATGTTGTTTTAAAATAATTAAATAAATTCTAAAAATAATTAAAACTTTAGAAAATTAATATAAAATAACCGTAGCTCGGATGGAAAAACTTTGTACATGAAAGTTGCTCAGAACGACGAGACAAACCCGGATACGCAGCCTGTTCGTCCACCACGCAACCCTAGCATACCGAACACGCAACTTTCCCCCTTCGGTTCATCTGTCCGAAAATGCGAAACACCGGGAATACTTTCCCGGATGTTTTCCCCTTCACCGGTACCACCTCGTACCGCGTTAGGGCACACCTAGCATCACGCCTTGTCATGTCATACTTCGTCATGCATTTGTTTGCATTATATTTATTGTTTCTTCCCCCTCTTTTCTCGCTAGACATCGAGACCGATGTCGTTTCTACCCAGTACGACTACGGTGTTGACGACCCCTCTCTCTTGCCAGAACAACTAGGCAAGCGCCCCCCCCTTGATCACCAGATATCGCCTACTCTCCTCTATACTCCTTGCATTAGAGTAGTGTAGCATGTTACTGCCTTCCATTAATCCTATCCTGATGCATAGCCTGTCATTGTTGCTACAACGGTTGATACCTTACCTGCAATCCTAAATGCTTAGTTTAGGATGCTAGTTTCTCATCAGTGGCCATACATTCTTGTCCGTCTGCCATGCTATACTATCGGGCCGTGATCACTCGGGAGTTGATCACGGGTATATACTTATACATAACATATGATGCTGATGATGACTAAAGACGGGTCGGCTCGCAGGAGTACCCGCGAGTGATCCACGGATTGGGTCCGAAAGGACGTTTGTCCGGACGGCCCTCTGAGTAGATTTTTGAGGCGAAGCGACAGGGAAGGTTGAGACCACCTAGGAGAGAGGTGGGCCTGGCCCTGGTTGGCGTTTGCGGTTATTTCAAAATAACACGTTTAACGAGATCTTGGTATTTGATCTGAGTCTGGCTACTGGCCTATACGCACTAACCATCTACGCGGGGACAGTTATGGGCACTCGACGTCGTGGTATCAGCCGAAGCCTTCGTGACGTCAGCGACTGAGCGGCGCGTGCCGGATTGGAACGTAAGCCTGCTCTTGTATTAAGGGGGCTAGTTATGCTTCCGGCGGCCCTCGCAACGTGCAGGTGTGCAATGGGCGATGGGCCCAGACCCCTGCACCATAGGATTTAGACCGCCGTGCTGACCTCTCTGTTGTGCCTAGGTAGGGCTGCGACGTGTTGATCTTCCGAGGCCGGGCATGACCCAGAAAAGTGTGTCCGGCCAAATGGGATCGAGCGTGTTGGGTTATGTGGTGCACCCCTGCAGGGAAGTTAATCTATTCGAATAGCCGCGATCTTCAGTAACAGGACGACTTGGAGTTGTACCTTGACCTTATGATAACTAGAACCGGATACTTAATAAAACACACCCTTCCAAGTGCCAAATACAACCGGTGATCGCTCTCTCACAGGGCGACGAGGGGAGGATCATCGGTTAGGATTATGCTATGCGATGCTACTTGGTGAACTTACCATCTACTCTCTTCTCCTGCTGCAAGATGGAGCTTACCAGAAGCGTAGTCTTCGAAAGGACTAGCTACCCCCCTCTTATTTCGGCATTCTGCAGTTCAGTCCACATAAGATAGCCTTATTCCATTTGATACCAATGCATACATATGTAGTGCAACTCCTTGCTTGCGAGTACTTTGGATGAGTACTCACGGTTGCTTTCTCCCTCCTTTTCCCTTTCCCTTCTACCCGATTGCTGCGACCAGACATTGGAGTCCAGGAGCCAGACGCCACCGTCGACGATGACGACTACTACTCGGGAGGTGCCTACTACTACGTGCAGCCCGCTGACGGCAACCAGGAGTAGTTTGGAGGATCCCAGGCAGGAGGCATGCGCCTCTTTCGATCTGTATCCCAGTTTGTGCTAGCCATCTTATGGCAACTTGTTTAACTTATGTCTGTACTCAGATATTTTTGCTTCCGCTGACTTGTCTATGATCGAGCTCTTGTATTCGAGCCCTCGAGGCCCCTGGCTTGTAGTATGATGCTTGTATGACTTATTTTATTTGTAGAGTTGTGTTGTGATATCTTCCCGTGAGTCCCTGATCTTGATTGTACATGTTTGCGTGTATGATTAGTGTACGATTGAATCGGGGGCGTCACAAGTTGGTATCAGAGCAGACTGCCTGTAGGAATCCCCCTTCCCAACTCCTTGGCCGAAGTTGAGTCTAGTTGCTGAAAATTGTTTTACTAACATGGCTGTGCGGCCCATGGGCCCACGTCGCCATTGGGTGGTATTAGGATCTTTTATTCCTCGACCTATACTCTGGGACTCTGATCTCTCTTCTATTCGGGTTAAATGGTTTTGCTAAAAATCTAACTCTAGGTTCTCGTTACCACTTCCTGCCGGAGAGCCCTTTCATTACAGATGATCGACTACTTCAACAGAAGATTCTGACAATACTCTCCGATATTCTCTCGAGACCTTGTGCATGTTGCTTTTGCAATTCCCTACCATCGAAATATCCCTATGGATAAATACTTACACATGTTGTTCTTATTTTTATTCCCAGTCGATCTTGTTATTACAAGGTACTCCGAGAATCCTTTGAGCTTACTGCCTTGCTATTCTTTGTCACCTGAATACCCCTACGGATAATTCTCGCACTTATCGAGCATCTGCTCATTCCCCGTTGATCATGTGTTTCGCCAAAGACTTCAAAATATCATTCGATCTTCTGAAAATCCTGAGCAGCCTATTGCTCTTGAAATTCTCGCTTGCTTGCATTATGGTTAATCCCATAAGTTTCGTAATCTTATTCGCCTCCCTTGTCTTTATCATTTTAAGTCCGTTGATTCAATATGTTGAGGATGCTCGCATTCCTCGGTCGAATCATAGGATTCATCCTTCCGGCTCAGACGTCATTTGGATATGAGCTGGTTCTTGACCAATCAATGCCTTGATCGTTTGTGCTTCTAAGTCTATTGAACTTATTCATTTTCGATCAGAACGATTGCTTCTGATCCTTTGGTTTGGAAATCATAAAATTTCTTTGCATTAAGCTTTGAATTAGTCAGTTGTTTCTATAATCCGATGCCTTGGCATTCCTTCTTCCTTTGATTGAGTACCGATACTCACATCAGCCCCATTGTGGACCGCCATACCCATGCCGGGTTTATTATCCGACAGTGTCCTTCACAACCAAAATTCTTGTGAGTTCTTTACCTGATACACAATGCCTTTGGTAAATTGTATACTCTACTTTTGTCAGCCATGCTCTACTTTTGAGCTTGTGTTATTTACTACTGAAGTTCATGGTATATGTTCTAAGAAGCCCCGATGGGTTGAACCTATGTCTTCCTTAATCTGTGTGAACCCGAAAGTTTTCACAGGTCATACTCCTCTGGTAATTCACCGGGTAGGTTTTGATACTGAAATCGTTTTTATCTAGAGCAATGAGTGAAAGGTTATGCATTGAAGAAGCGGGAGTCGACCTTGAACTTTGTGTTCATGCCCATGGACACGATGTAGATCCTATCATGGAAGCTTCTTGAAATAATAACTATTTCCTTGATAACTATCATCTGGTATCTGTGAATTGATCCTTCGCAACCGTGGTTCCGACCATGATTGTTCTTCTTTGATCCCATTTCTCGGACAAGTTAAAACATTTGTCTTCTACAGATCAATGTGTCTGCTCGACCTCTATTATGATCTGCCTTCGAGTATTACCCCTGATATCTCGAGGATATCATGCCATTGCTCTACATCTTATGAATTTTTGAAAAAGTACTACCTTTCCCTATCGCTGTCACTTCATGGGTGCTGGGTTGTTTGTCAACCCAAAACACCGATAAGTGAATCGGTTCCGCACTCCGAATCAATAACTCTAAGTAATTTTCATTGCTTATGAGTTTATGAATCCTTCAAGTCATTCCTAACCTGATCGGCTATATCATTATCGTGCAAACTTTTAACTATGCTACCCGGTCCTTCTTCCCAGAGCACAGTTTTAGATGATGAGCGAAGCTTATGTCGATTTTCCTCATCATATCATTTTTCCTTGAACAACAAGCTTGATTCTGAGTTTGTGTCGTACCCATGGTTCCAATAACCATTTGCTTCATCATTCCTTTGACTTGATGTCATTGCTAATTGATTACATCTTCATGAAATCTCTCAACAAATGTGTCGTGATCATCATCAACCTTATGAGCTCGTCCAGGATATCAATCGGATTCATGAAGAGAAATACCATCCTTGCCCTCGAAGAGTTGTGTTATCATCGGCCACTTTAATGCCTTCCCTCCAACACAAACTTGTTCGTGTTTTGTGTTGTACCTTGAGTTCCTTGCTACCCAGCATTGTTCTTCTTTACATTGAAATATTACCACCTTTTATGTCAAGAATGTCGTGGGAATTTCACCATCTCTTAAGAATTCTTGATACAAGTGATACTTCTTGCCATCTCCATTCATTCCTTGGTCCCCATGTTGTTTCTAACTAGAAAACCGACAATTGAACTATGATGTGCGAATCCAAAACTTCTAGCAACCCTATTGCTTTGAAGTTAATGGTTGACATTTCATTCTTAGACCATTTGTTATCAAATCACCATTCTAACATTGATCGTGCTACTTAAGCCCATATGTCGGGTGCACTTTTCAACCATTTTTTTAATTGTGTATGATCTCCTCGAGCATACATCATTATATCATTTGATCTGACAAATGTTATCCACTTGTTCACATAATTGTGGAAACCCATCCTTTCGAAATCTCGATGAATTGTCGATGAGTTCATCAGCTACCTCCTTATCCCTTCATTGGTTTAATGATGAGCTCTTGTTCTGGAACTCACTTCCATAGTACATTTCTCGAGAATTCTACAATGACATCTCATCAATTTGTGTTGCACCTTTTCTTCCGAGGCATCCTAAGTCTGAGGTATCCTGACACCAATCAGACTTGAATCTCGGTCAGATATGATGGTTTGGACATATTTCCAAGAGTTATAACATTGATCTTTTATGACCCGGTAAGGTGATGTCATGCCCAGCACACCTGGCTGGAGGACCTATTGTTATAGTTTCCTTTTTGGGAAGGTTAGTCATTCTTCCGTGAGGAAATTGTAAGACTTATTCTATAAGTTGTTCCTGATGGATCCTTTTTGTTTCCAAAGTCTGATCTTCACCGGATGACCATGTCAATGCTATCTCGAAGCATGTCTGTGGTGCTCCGATTTTCAACAAGAACATTTGAAGCCCAATGCTAAATGTTACTTGCTCAATTATCCAAACACCGTTGCATGGGTAATGCCATTGAATTTCTCCCCCCTTTCCTAAAGGGTTTTCTACGTTATATCTTGTCATGGATATCATGCTCTGCTTGTCCTTGGGAATGATATAGCCCCGAAATATGTGTTTAAACACATTTTTCTTTCCATTGTTCTGATTAAATCTGATAGACACTTTTCCCTTTCCATTGGTTTGTTTAAACCCTTACTGTGATCTATATGATAAAAGCAGTAATAATTCCCCGCTTGTGCAAACACCTCGGTGTATAACTCTGTCAGTAAGACCCTGCTACTATTGTTGATAGCATTCCGGTAACCACCAATAGACGAGAACTTTGCCTATTGGTCTGCCTCGTTCAACGAGTAGGAAAATGGTTCTCTTCATCCCCCGCCCTTGGTACCGACATTGTTGTTGACATAACTGATAGGCTACCCTCTGACATGTCTTGCTATCATGACCGTGCAAGAGGTCAACGCCCCTCCTACTTTTAACCCACATGGTGGGCCCATAACCCACAGTTCCACAGGATCGAAACCTGACTCTCCTGTACACCCTGCTGCCAAAGTTATTCCTCGAGCCTGACCTCGTATGTAGTTCACGGGCCGCCTGCCTAGTGATCTATTCTTGTATCAGACGCAATACTTATTCTCGTTGCTCTGAAACCCTTTCCCCTTCTGATTAGGCATCGAACGCTCGCCTATCCGTTTGAAACTTCTCATTGTACCTTCTTACTTTGCTCTCGACATCTTCTTAAGTTTCAATTCGAGAGATACTTATGCTTCTTCCCCTGAGTTAACCGTCTGATTCTCGATCTTGTTAGGATTCGTCCTTATAGGGTTTTCCCTTCTCACCTTTTCGTAAGTACGGTGAAGATCATGAAGGAAGGAAGACGACTTCATCATGATGACCTGAAGCACAGGACTGAAGAAATCAATGTAATGGATCGACCTCTTCGAGAAGAGCAACTATGACCGAGAAGAATCGTTAGAATTACATAACCAGATCCCTTCCCCCTTACTCCCGCTCCTAAATCTCGGGACGAGATTTCTTGTAGTGGAGGAGAATTGTGACGCCCGGATAATTAAGCTACAGTGAACATATGCTAGTGATGCCACGTTACCTCAATTACTATTGATAATCTCGCGTCAGTTCGAAACCGATTCAAATTCAAAATCAAGCAAATAATAAAACTTTTCAAATATTAAAACTAAAATGTTTGGAGTGAACCAAATGTTGCATGTGTAATTACGATGGAGAAACCACACCTTTATAAAATGCTTAAATACTATAAGATGAATAAAACATCAGTAAAAACAATTATTTAAATACCTTTTGTAAATAATAAAATTTGAAACTGAATTATTTGAGGACTAGACTTTTTGTGGCTATGGACTAAGTTGAAATACTAAGTTAGATGCTACGTGCATATTTTACTAAAACTAAAATTAATAGGAAACTAAAATAAAACAGAATAAAAGAAAATTACGAAAAGATAAAAAGAAAGCAAACAAAAATAAAAGAGAACACACCCCCCCCCCCCGCTGGGCCTCGGCCCAGCTGGCCTCTGGGCCAACCAGGCCGACCCAACCGCGCCTACATACCCCCCACCCCCACCCTTGACCGAAACCCTAAACCGTTCCCCCACTTTCCCCATTCTCCCCCACTCCCCCGATCCCCCAGGATATCTGGATCGGGAGCGCCCAGCAATCGCCGCCCCGACCCAGGCGCCCCCGAC
>NC_041388.1:146268323-146278698 GCF_002162155.2 Triticum dicoccoides | reverse complement strand
TCCGGCCTCGCCCGCGCTTACGCCGCTCACCCGCCGACGCCCATAGCTCTAGGCGCCGTTGCTGCCGCCCCGCCTCTGCTCCCTACGCCGCCGGCAGCCTCACCGTGGCCGCGGCCGCCACTACACCCGCGTCATGGACGCGCCGACGCGGCCCTGACCTCTGGCCTCGCCCCGCCGCTCCCTGCGGGCGAGCGCTCGCACAGGCGCCCGTAGCGCCCGCTAACCCGCAACGGCCCCCAGGGCCAATGACACATGGGGCCCAGCCCCAGAATGTTTAATAAAAAAAGATTAAAAAAAACTAAATAAAAATAAAAATAAAAATATTAATTAATTAATTAATTAATTAACTTAATTAATCCTAATTAGATTAGCCTAATTAACTAGTTCACCTAATTAACTTTGATTAATTAACTAACAGTGAATGACATGCGGGACCCACACGTCAGTTGACCCAGTCAACGCCTTGTTGACTGCTGGCGTCATGCTGACATCATCATGATGTCAGCATGCACTATTCTGGATAATGCTGTTTTAAAATAATTAAATAAATTCTAAAAATAATTAAAACTTTAGAAAATTAATATAAAATAAACCATAGCTCGGATGGAAAAACTTTGTACATGAAAGTTGCTCAGAACGACGAGATGAACCCGGATACGCAGCCCGTTCATCTGCCACGCATCTCTAGCATACCGAACACGCAACTTTCCCCCTCCGGTTCATCTGTCCGAAAATGCGAAACACCGGGAATACTTTCTCGGATGTTTTCCCCTTCACTGGTACCACCTCGTACCGCGTTAGGGCAAACCTAGCATCACGCCTTGTCATGTCATACTTCGTCATGCATTTGTTTGCATTATATTTATTGTTTCTTCCCCCTCTTCTCTCGCTAGACATCGAGACCGACGCCGCTGCTACCCAGTACAACTACGGTGTTGACGACCCCTCTCTCTTGCTAGAACAACCAGGCAAGCCTCCCCTTGATCACTAGATATTGCCTACTCTCCTCTATACTGCTTGCATTAGAGTAGTGTAGCATGTTACTTCCTTCCGTTAATCCTATCCTGATGCATAGCCTGTCATTGTTGCTACAACTATTGATACCTTACCTGCAATCCTAAATGCTTAGTTTAGGATGCTAGTTTCTCATCAGTGGCCATACATTCTTGTCCGTCTGCCATGCTATACTATCGGCCGTGATCACTTGGGAGTTGATCACGGGTATATACTTATACATAATATATGATGCTGCTGATGACTAAAGACGGGTCGGCTCGTAGGAGTACCCGCGAGTGATCCACGGATTAGGTCCGAAAGGACGTTTGTCCCAACGGCCCTCTGAGTGGATCTTTGTGGCAAAGCGACAGGGCAGGTTGAGACCACCTAGGAGAGAGGTGGGCCTGGCCCTGGTCGGCGTTCGCGGTTATTTCAAAATAACACGTTTAACGAGATCTTGGTATTTGATCTGAGTCTGGCTACTGGCCTATACGCACTAACCATCTACGCGGGGACAGTTATGGGCACTCGACATCGTGGTATCAGCCGAAGCCTTCGTGACGTCAGTGACTGAGCGGGGCGCGCCGGATTGGAACGTAAGCCTGCTCTTGTATTAAGGGGGCTAGTTCTGCTTCCGGCCGCCCTTGCAACGTGCAGGTGTGCAATGGGCGATGGGCCCAGACCCCTGTGCCATAGGATTTAGACCGGCGTGCTGACCTTTCTGTTGTGCCTAGGTAGGGCTGCGACGTGTTGATCTTCCGAGGCCGGGCATGACCCAGAAAAGTGTGTCCGGCCAAATGGGATCGAGCGTGTTGGGTTATGTGGTGCACCCCTGCAGGGAAGTTAATCTATTCGAATAGCCTTGATCTTCGGTAACAGGACGACTTGGAGTTGTACCTTGACCTTATGATAACTAGAACCGGATACTTAATAAAACACACCTTTCCAAGTGCCAGATACAACCGGTGATCGCTCTCTCACAGGGTGACGAGGGGAGGATCATCATTTAGGATTATGCTATGCGATGCTACTTGGTGAACTTACCATCTACTCTCTTCTCCTCCTGCAAGATGGAGGTTACCAGAAGCGTAGTCTTCGAAAGGACTAGCTATCCCCCTCTTATTCCAGCATTCTACAGTTCAGTCCACATAAGATATTCTTATTCCATTTGAAACCAATGCATACATATGTAGTGTAACTCCTTGCTTGCGAGTACTTTGGATGAGTACTCACGGTTGCTTTCTCCCTCCTTTTCCCTTTCCCTTCTACCCGATTGCTGCGACCAGACGTTGGAGTCCAGGAGCCAGACGCCACCATCGACGACGACGACTACTACTCGGGAGGTGCCTACTACTACGTGCAGCCCGCTGACGGCGACCAGGAGTAGTTAGGAGGATCCCAGGCAGGAGGCATGCGCCTCTTTCGATCTGTATCCCAGTTTGTGCTAGCCATCTTATGGCAACTTGTTTAACTTATGTCTGTACTCAGATATTTTTGCTTCCGCTGACTCGTCTATGATCGAGCTCTTGTATTCGAGCCCTCGAGGCCCCTAGCTTGTAATATGATGCTTGTATGACTTATTTTATTTGTAGAGTTGTGTTGTGATATCTTCCCGTGAGTCCCTGATCTTGATCGTACACGTTTGCGTGTATGATTAGTGTACGATTGAATCGAGGGCGTCGCAATAGCCCCTGGTGGCTCCGCACTCTCCCAAACTCGGGGTGCGTATATGCCTGGCCGGGAAACGACCCTCCGTTAAAGCGGATGAATTCTAACATTCCGATAAGTCATCGAGTGGTTGACCAGTCTTGTGCTATATTATGACAGTCAGTTTTCGGCTTTCTCTACTGAGGTGCTCGCCCGGACGAACCAGGGCACAATTGCAGTAGTTCTCCTTGTGCTGCCTTAGCCGATAGAACGGAAATGTAAGGCACCAAAACACAGGAGCCGGGCAAACCCAACATTTGACCAAAGACATGATTCGGAGCTGATGCATATAAGGCCAAACTCACGACGCCGAACACTCCCTAAGGTATTCGGTCTTTATGGTATAAACCGGGCCTAAATAGTGCCCTTTGTAAGAAGCCCCTTGTGTCCGGGTACGTCCGTTATTCTGACGTGGCCACATGCCAAGACGTCAGCATCCTTCTCAATTGTACTAAAAATCCGAGGGATGTATATCAACAAGAGACAGTAAAAAAAGGTTTACGCGGGGTCTTAATCTAAAAAGAATCCTTGGCGCGGGTCCCAGCTGCACGTCTGCGCCTGTGTCTCTGTTGTGCCGTATCCTGGACGGGTGTAGCACGATGGTCATCTATAAAAGAGAGGAACTTAGGTGAAAAGTTGTCGTGCAAAAAGGTAGTTTTTAAAGAAACCATGTATAATTAAAGATGAGTAAAAATTGCCACTTGTCTGCTCGCGTTGAGCCCCTTGTATTTGTAATAGGGGTGTGGCTATCAATCCGGTATGAATTACACGTAGCTGCACCAGACTCGTCTAACCGTGTCCGTGGTCTTGACGACCTATTAAATGCTTTAGTTGGTGAGGCCGTTTTTAGTGTGCGGCTGCCAAGGCAGTCGCACTCTCTTTGGCGTGCAAATATCGCTCAATATTTCCATTCACTGTAATGATGCCACGTGGACCGGGCATCTTGAGCGTGAGGGAGGCGTAATGCGGTATTGCATTAAAGCGGGCAAAAGCTTCGCGTCCAAGTAGTGCTTGATAGCCGCTTTGGAACGGAGCAATGTGGAAGGTTAAGTGTTCGCTACGGAAGTTATCGGGAAAGCCGAATATAACCTTTAGTAGCAAGGAACCCATACAGTGAGCCCCTGGGCCAGGTGTTACTCCTTTAAAGGTAGTGTTGATATGGCAAATTTTCGTTGGGTCTATCCCCATTTCGTGGATTGTATCCTGGTATATCAGGTTTAGACTGCTGCCACCGTCCATCAGGACTCGTGTAAAGTGGTATCCGTTAATTACTGGGTCTAATACCAGGGCAGCCCATCCTGCATGCCGGATACTTGCTGAGTAATCACGATGGTCGAAGGTGATCGGTTGAGACGACCAGTGGCAGGACTCCACGGTGATAGGCCCTTGGGCATATTTTTCTGGGAGTGCCGCTTTGTTTCTCCCCTTGATCACATGTAGTATGTTGACTATTTTGACTTCTGGTGGAAACTTCTTTTGTTCCCCAGTGTCTTGCTTGGGAGGCTCATCCTCGTCTTCGCTTGGTGTATCCTCCCCCTTTTGTACGGCGTTGAGCTTGCTGGACTGCTTGAAGACCCAACATTCTCTGTGGGTATGATTAGCAGGTTTACCGGGGGTGCTATGGATCTGACATACTTGGTCTAGAATTTTGTTTAGGCTGGACAGTTCGTCTCTGGCGCCTTTAGAGGACGGCTTTTGCTGACTTGGTCGAGAGCTTTTGAATCTGGCGTTTACTGCCGTGCTCTTCGCGCTGTCTTCTTTATTCCGGCATTTGTTATTGTTGTTGCGTCGTGATTTCCCATTTCCATCTCTAATTTCGGATGTACTGGGGTCGGTGGTGCTGCATCTGGCTAGCCAGCTATCCTCACCCGCGCAAAAGCGGGTCATGAGGCTTGTTAATGCTGCCATTGTTCTCGGCTTTTCTTGGCCAAGGTGTCTGGCAAGCCATTCGTCACGGACGCTATGCTTAAAAGCTGCCAAGGCTTCGGCATCCGGACAGTCGACTATTTGGTTCTTTTTAGTAAGAAACCTATTCCAAAGCTTTCGGGCTGACTCTCCGGGCTGTTGAGTTATATGACTCAAATCGTCCGCATCCGGAGGTCAGACATAAGTCCCTTGAAAATTTGCTCGAAAAGCGTCTTCGAGCTCTTCCCAGCTTCCAATGGAGCTTTCGGGGAGGCTTTTAAGCCAGTGCCGAGCTGGCCCTTTGAGTTTGAGGGGTAAATACTTAATGGCGTGGAGATCATCTCCTCGAGCCATATGGATATGGAGGATATAGTCCTCAATCCAGACCCCAGGGTATGTTGTTCCGTCGTATGCCTCTATGTTTACAGGTTTGAATCCCTCTGGAAATTCATGGTCCAGCACCTTGTCGGTGAAACATAGGGGGTGTGCGGCACCCCTGTATCTGGGTGTACCGTAGTGTTTGGATGTTTGGTGTGTTGCATCGTATGCTGGAGCGCGCCTGCGTGGTCCATAGATGGATCTGGTAGCGCCTCCCTTTTGATGCGAGCCCTCGCGTGGATCGCGTATTGGCTTATGTGCGGCACTGCTTGCCGCTCTATGTTGGCCGTGAGGTCGTCTATCCGCCCAGGTGGCCGTTTTAATTTTTGGTTGCGGGGGATCTAAGGCCTCCTCATTGAATTCAGGTAGCAACTTCCGCTTCGGGTAGCTCTTGGTGGGGCGATTACCGTCGTACTTCGCTGCTGTGTTTGAGTACTTTGCTCCATGTGATTTGGAGTGTGTCTTGCTCAGCCTTGAGCCTTTGCTTCTGCTTTTTTAGACTCCTCGCGGTGGCAACAAGCCTTTGATGGGCATTCTGTTGCTCCGGGTGTCTGTCCGGTGTTATGTCATCTGGACTGTTATCTTTGACAGAATCGAGTTGTTTGGTTTGATTCTCCGTGTTGCCGTGGTCCGGCAATGGTTCACCCTGCTCTAACGCTGGGTCTGTATGATCGTTGTTTCTACCGAGGCGGGATTTGGGGCGGCGCTTACGCCGCCGCTTTGACTGCTTCTCGAGGGGAAAACCCTTCGTTGTGCGTCGTTTTCTTTTGGTGTGTCCACCATGTATACGTCATGTGGTGAAGTGGGCGTCCAGTGCCCTGGGGGCAGTGGTTCCTGTTCGTCTCCTGCATCGTTGTCCATGCTGTCGATGTATTTGGAGTCAGAGTCGAGCATGTCAGTTAAGTCATCGACAATGGCTATTAAGTGGGTGGTGGGTGGGCCGCGAATTTCTTCGTCGTCCGTATCCCAGTCCTGCCAAACATAGTTCGGCCAGGATCCTCTTGATAAGGAGAGAGACCTTAATGAGTTCAGTATGTCGCCAAAGGGAGAGTGCTGAAAAATATCCGCGGAGGTAAACTCCCTGATCGGCGCCCAATCCGATTCCATAGGAATGGGCGCAGGCGGCTCGGAGTCCATGGCCGGAGAAGGATCCGGCAGTTTAACAACACGGCTCTCGTGCAAGGTAAGGTCGATGTTTGGCTCGATCGCCGCTGAGGGTAAGGCCTCTGTGGCGGGGTCCATCCACCCGTCCATGGACGGCGCAACTGGCTCCGAATTGAGGGTCGGAGCGGTTGTCTGTTGAGAGCTAAATCATACTCAGCGTGACCGCGTGACGCACAAGGCAGAGGCTCGAATCCGTCAAAGATCAAGTCTCCACGGATATCGGCTGTGTAGTTTAAGCTTCCAAACCTGACCTGGTGGCCAGGGGCGTAACTTTCAATCTGCTCCAGACGGCCAAGCGAATTGGCCCGCAGTGTAAAGCCGCCGAACACGAAGATCTGTCCGGGGAGAAAAGTCTCACCCTGGACTGCATCGCTATCGATGATAGTAGGAGCCATCAAGCCTAACGGCGATGACACAGAGGAACTCTCAATGAAAGCACCAATGTCGGTGTCAAAACCGGCGGATCTCGGGTAGGGGGTCCCGAACTGTGCGTCTAAGGCTGATGGTAACAGGAGGCAGGGGACACAATGTTTTACCCAGGTTCGGGCCCTCTTGATGGAGGTAAAACTCTACGTCCTTCTTGATTAATATTGATGATATGGATAGTACAAGAGTAGATCTACCACGAGATCAGAGAGGCTAAACCCTAGAAGCTAGCCTATGGTATGATTGTATGTTGTCCTACGGACTAAAACCCTCCGGTTTATATAGACACCAGAGGGGTTAGGGTTACACAAGGTCGGATACAAAGGAGGAGATACACATATCCGTATTTCCTAGCTTGCCTTCCACACCAAGTAGAGTCCCATCCGGACACGAGACGAAGTCTTCAATCCTGTATCTTCATAGTCTAACAGTTCGGCCAATGGATATAGTCCGGCTGTCCGGAGACCCCCTAATCCAGGACTCCCACAATCTCATTCTTTATTTATATTGGTGTTAAACCTACTGTATTCCAACTTATCTGTGGTTTATAAACTATTTTACTAGCCATAGATTCATCAAAAGAAGCAAACAACACACGAAAAACAGAATCTGTCAAAACAGAACAGTCTGTAGTAATCTGTAACTAACACAAACTTCTGGAACCCCAAAAATTCTAAAATATATTGCTGGACCTGAGGAATTTATATATTAATCATCTGAAAAATTAATTAACTAAATAGCACTCTCCAAATAAAAATGGCAGTAATTCTCGTGAGCGCTAAAGTTTCTGTTTTTTACAGCATGATCACAAAGACTTCCCCCAAGTCTTCACAAAGGTTCTACTTGGCATAAACACTAATTAAAAGCATAAAACCACATCTAAACAGAGGCTAGATGAATTATTTATTACTAAACAGGAACAAAAATAAAGGAACAAAAATAAAGTTGGGTTGCCTCCCGACAAGCGCTATCGTTTAACACCCCTAGCTAGGCATGATGATTTCAATGATGCTCACATAAAGGATAAGAATTGAAACATAAAGAGGGAATCATGAAGAATTTGACTAGCACATTTAAGCCTAACCCACTTCCTATGCATAGGGATTTTGTGAGCAAACACCTTGTGGGAACAAGAATCAACTTGCATAGGAAGGTAAAACAAGCATAACTTCAAAATTTTAAGCACATAGAGAGGAAACTTGATATTATTGCAATTCCTACAAGCATATATTCCTCCCTCATAATAATTTTCAGTAGCATCATGAATGAATTCAAAAATATAACCAGCACCTAAAGCATTCTTTTCATGATCTATAAGCATAGAAATTTTATTACTCTCCACATAAGCAAATTTCTTCTCATGAATAGTAGTGGGAGCAAACTGAACAAAATAACTATCATGTGATTGAAAATTAAGATCAAGATAACAAGTTTCATGGTTATCATTGTTCTTTAAAGCATACGTGTCATCACAATAATCATCATAGATAGGAGGCATGCTTTCATCATAATAAATTTGCTCATCAAAACTTGGGGGTCAAAAATATCATCTTCATCAAACATAGCTTCCCCAAGCTTGTGGCTTTGCATATCATTAGCATCATGGATATTCAAGGAATTCATACTAACAACATTGCAATCATGCCCATCATTCAAATATTTAGTGCCAAACATTTTATAGATTTCTTCTTCTAGCACTTGAGCACAATTATCCTTTCCATCATACTCACGGAAGATATTAAAAAGGTGAAGCATATGGGACAAACTCAATTCCATTTTTTTTTGTAATTTTATTTTATAAACTAAACTAGTGATAAAACAAGAAACTAAAAGACTCGATTGCAAGATCTAAAGATATACCTTCAAGCACTCACCTCCCCGGCAACGGTGCCAGAAAAGAGCTTGATGTCTACTACACAACCTTCTTCTTGTAGACGTTGTTGGGCCTCCAAGTGCAGAGGTTTGTAGGACGGTAGAAAATTTCCCTCAAGTGGATGACCTAAGGTTTATCAATCCGTAGGAGGCGTAGGATGAAGATGGTCTCTCTCAAGAAACCCTGCAACCAAATAACAAAGAGTCTCTTGTGTCCCCAACACACCCAATATAATGGTAATTGTATAGGTGCACTAGTTCAGCGAAGAGATGGTGATACAAGTGGTATATGGATAGTAGATATGGGTATTTGTAATCTGAAAATATAAAAACAGCAAGGTAACTAATGATAAAAGTGAGCGTAAATGGTGTTGCAATGCGTGGAAATAAGGCCTAGGGTTCATACTTTCGCTACTACAAGTTCCCTCAACAATACTAACATAATTGGATCACATAACTATCCCTCAACATGCAACAAAGAGTCACTCCAAAGTCACTAATAGCGGAGAACAAATGAAGATATTATGGTAGGGTACGAAACCACCTCAAATTTATTCTTTGCAATCAATCCGTTGGGCTATTCCTATAAGTGTCACAAACAGCCCTAGAGTTCATACTAGAATAACACCTTAAGACACACATAAACCAAAACCCTAATGTCACCTAGATACTCCAATGTCACCTCAAGTATCTGTGGGTATGATTATACGATATGCATCACACAATCTCAGATTCATCTATTCAACCAACACAAAGGACCTCAAAGAGTGCCCCAAAGTTTCTACCGGAGAATCATGACGAAAACGTGTGCCAACCCCTATGCATAGGTTCATGGGCGGAACCCGCAAGTTGATCACCAAAACATACATCAAGTGAATCACGTGGTATCCCATTGTCACCACAGTACGCACGGCAAGACATACATCAAGTGTTCTCAAATATTTAAAGACTCAATCCGATAAGATAACTTCAAAGGGGAAACTCAATTCATTACAAGAGAGTAAAGGGGGCGAAACATCATAGGATCCAACTATATTAGCAAAGCTCGCGATACATCACGATCGTATCACCTCAAGAACATGAGAGAGAGAGAGAGAGATCAAACACATAGCTACTGGTACATACATTCAGCCCCGAGGGAGAACTACTCCCTCCTCGTCATGGAGAGCACCGGGATGATGAAGATGGACACCGGAGAAGGATTGCCCCCTCCGGCAGGGTGCCGGAACGGGTCTAGATTGGCTTTCGGTGGCTACGGAGGCTTCTGGCAGCGGAACTCCCGATCTATCTTGTTCCCGGATGTTTCTAGGGTATATGGAGATATATAGGCGGAAGAAGTACGTCAAGGGGGCCACGAGGGGCTCACGAGAGTGGAGGGCGCGCCCAGGGGGGTGGGCACGCCCCCCTGCCTCGTGACCTCCTCGCAGATCCCCCGACGTGCACTCTAAGTCTTCTGGGCTTCTTTCCTTCCAAAAATGAGTTCCGTGAAGTTTCAGGTCAATTGGACTCCGTTTGATTTTCCTTTTCTTCGAAACCCTAAAATAGGGTAAAAACAGAAACTAGCACTGGGCTCTGGGTTAATAGGTTAGTCCCAAAAATGATATAAAAGTGTATAATAAAGCCCATAAACATTCAAAACAGTAGATAATATAGCATGGAGCAATCAAAAATTATAGATACGTTGGAGACGTATCATAGCCCCGCCCCCTCCCTCGTGTCAGCACGAAGGGAATCCTCAGCTATGAATGCATGCCCCCCAACCGAGGTTCACCCTAACAAAGTGCGAAGTAGCTAGCAGCCCCCTCCCTTGTGTCGGCATGAAGGGAATCCTAAGCTATGAATGCATGCCCCCCCAACCGAGGTTCACCCTAGCAAAGTGTGAAGTAGCTAGCAGCCCCCTCTCTTGTGTCGGCACGAAGGGGATCCT